>NW_021320010.1:319751-386942 GCF_001605985.2 Dendrobium catenatum | reverse complement strand
CCACCCCCTCTTATCATCCTTGGAAAGGATGCAATTGAAGTCACCTCCAATAATAGGACTATTACCCACCATACACTTTTCAAGCATATTTTATTTTTCTTGTTATTGAAAGAAAATTGTAAATTCTTTCTTAGGTCATTTGCTACAAATCTAAATAGCAAAATTTTAAAAAACATCATTGAAACATCATTGTTGCTGTGTAATTAAGAGAAGAAAACATATTTAAAGTTAAATTGAAAAAAGGATCAAACTTGCAAAAGAAAATATGGATTTGGGAACAAACTTTTCTAAGAAAATCGAAATTCATTTTGGTTTTTCTTTAGAAAATGCAAAATGAATTTTGGTTTTCTTAGAAAACCAAAACCAAAACCAAATTCAAATTTGCATTATATATATATATATATATATATATATATAGTATAATTTCAAGTGATATGAAAAGGGATGCATAAGAATATTGATTGATATGATATAATAAGCTAACATGTAAGAAGTGATGACTTCTTACATGAAATACACCTCATTTGTGATATGTGATACAAGACTAATTCCTGGTAACTAAATTGATATGAATGAAATTGAATTCTATTTGGTTCGAAGGGCCTGTAAGACATAATATAGGAAAAGTACAACTGGTAGCAAGATGTCATGCCATGCTTACATATGCATATGCTATGAGCATGTATAATAAATTGCATAAATAATTAGATATAATATAGTATAAAAATGATATAAGACATATATAACTGATATGACATATGACAAGATTGATAAGATTGATAATTTATTGACATCCATAAATTCATAATAGAATTATTACCTTGTAACTTGGCATGAGTATATGAATGGTAGAATACACAGACCCTTTATATGGCTACTGATCACTGATTTTAAGTTACATTGCTTATATTAGTTTCCATTGCTCATAAGAAACGACATTATTCATATTAACAACTACTTATTCCTACTACTATATGTTTGTAATGTTTTAGATTGAGTGATTACATGCACATTGCATCTACTATCATGCATTAATTGTAGTTGTAGATTTTGATAACTTATTGAGCTATTATATAACTTTATAGTTTTACATGCTTTTCAATAAAGGTGATAGGACCCAAAAGAGTGAGGCTAGACAAAAAATTCATGTTTAGTTTTACTTACTATTTTTGGGTTTTATCATAATAAGAAGTATTAAAAGAAAGAGTGATGTATTGATTGAACTTCTCACTATTGTAAATCGATTTTTGACAACTGATGGATATAATATAATATTTTGATGTACATTGTTGTTTCTACTAGCTTTTGTTTAAACATATAGAAATTTGTGGCTTTGGTAGATTAATTAAGTGATAAACTAGATAATTATTTTAAATTTAGAAATTGGGACGTCACGGGTATATTAGTAGAAAAATCAAGACTAGTCTAATTTGGTTTTGTTTGGGATAATTTGAAAGATCACTTTAGATAGTGGCATTTATGTGATATGAATTGTTATAAATTATTAGGGAAGGTTAGCATAGGATGTGAACTTTTAATCTAGAGTTGATGTAGATTTTGGTAGAGTTGAAGACGTTGAAGTGTATGGGATAGGACTAGATCCAAGTGTTCCCTATTTGGGCAATTAATTATATAAAAGGATTTATAAATGTTTTATAATTTTGGTTGCTAGTTTATTAGCCTTAGATGATGCTTATGAAGTGGAGCAAGAGTTGCGAATAGTTTAGAGTAGATGTTTAAGAGAATTTATAAATAAAATAAAAGAAATAAAAAAAACTACCTAATCTCACCAAAGAAAAGACACAATTAGAGACACCAAATGCCAAACAAATAAAGAGAACTTCTCCACAAAAGTATTTCATTTCAAAATTAAAAATTATAATGCATATCAACCCATATTTATAGGCATTACATGACTAAATTTTCGAGAAAAAATAACGAAAAAAGGAGAGAAAGGCTTTGGTGGGCATTAAAGAGGAGTTCCAACTACCCCTTTTTTAATGCCTCATCTCTAACCAATCATTTTATGGTTGATCATATAAGCTTTTAGATGAAAAATAAAATATAAACTATATTTGAAATATTTAATACTACGGACTCTTGTAATTTGAGTTTTTCTTTGTTATTTCTTTGGGCTATGGTCTTGACTCTTATAATTGGACTTTTAGTTTGATTATTTTCATTCACATGATGTGCTACATCACTTAATCAACATCCTTTATATAAAAATTATCATATTTCAAATTATTAGAGATAACAAATAATATTCATCATTATCCTTTGGACCTATTATACCAAAGCATACCCACATATATTAAGATCCCTTATTTTTAGGATGTTTGTCACTTTTATTGATTTACATCTCTAGCTTAAATTATATAACCATCAAGGATACCACTTATTATTTGGAGACGTGCTGAAGCACACATACTATGCTATGTCATAAGAAAATTTGTGTGTTAGTCATTAATCAAGGTTGAGCTAATAAATTCTAATTTTAAGTAAGTAGATGAGAAAGTAAAGGCAAATGTGGATTGGTTAGTCTATCATCTTTATTTCTAGGAGCTTTGTATAGATTGCTGGTGATATCGTTGCTTTGCTTGGCGATGCTCAATGGGACTGCTTGGTTAAATTTGCGCCTGGATGGCCATGTTGGCAACCAGGGGATATCATTGGGTTGGTTTTTTGGAAGGACGATGATGACTGCTGCTCTTTATTGACCCCTTGGATGATTGTGCTGGCAACCAGGTTTTTTTTGGCATCTCTATGATGAATTTTTGTTTGAGCTTTCACGTGGATCGCAGCCAGAGTTCTCATTTGGATATTCTCCTCATTGGTTTTTCTAGATAGCCAGAGTTCTTTTTCTTTAGTAATGATATGGGCTTAGACCCCAAAATTTCCAAAAAAAAAAAAAAAATTTCGAATCTAAGATCTCTTCATTGATAATCAAAGCTCTTAATTAATGAATAAAAAAATATTTAAAATAATATTCTTACTATTTTTAAAATAAATTTTTAATGTATATATATATTTTGAATTAAAATTTTTTGAAAAAATTTTATACTAAAAAAATTATTTGATAAAATACTAAAAAAAAAAAAATCTTAAACGAAGCCAAGTGAGCTGCGTTCCACAGCCAAACTCGAACGCTGTTTTTTATTTAAAAATTGGTACTTAGGCAGCAGCCGAAAATCGGGCCGGAGGAGTGGAAAAACAGATCACCGGAAAGCGGATCGCAAAAGAAAACGATTGCCGTCGAAGCAGGATACTGGTGAAGAAGATAGCTGTTCGCAACTGCTCGTAGGCATGTCTGGAGAGAGGCGATTAGAATGAGGCTTTGAATATTGCTAACTGATAAGTTGCAAAAACAATTTCCTTGTTAATTTTCATTACCAGCCTCTCTGCGGAACTTTCTTTCCAGGCTAACCTCTTGATACCCATATTTTTATCTCTTCCCTTCTTTCGCTGCCTGCTCTCGAAGCGCCACATCTCCATTTCAATCGAACTTTGGAAACCCTAACCCTCTCTGTTTATCATCGATTACTTGAGGATTGCTCGAATTTGATTCTGTTTCTTAGGCACAAGCTATTCCGAAATTTTATACGATTTATCTTCCGCGTCGTCGCAACCTCGTAGGCGTTGTTGAGGGCACCTCGATCCGAAGCGATAGCATGAACAGTCAAAAGAAAAGAAACTTCAAGATCGAGGCCTTCAAGCACAAGGTGGAGGTCGATCCCAAATACGCCGAGAAGACATGGAAAATCCTTGAACATGCGATTCACGAGATTTACAATCACAACGCGAGCGGCCTTAGCTTCGAGGAGCTCTATCGGTATGCATATGCTTACATCATCCTGATAATTACTTTCACTATTATCGCACGAATTCTTGAATGCCAGATTTCATGTGCTGCATCTATGAAGCCTATCTGATAATTACTCTTACATTGACTTCATTTTTTTCTAGCACCATGTTGATTTTGTTTTTCACGAGTCGAGAGTGTTAAATATCTGCGGAAATTTATGAATTTAATTTGCCGTTTATTCTCGTTCCATCCCATCCTTCATTACTATTAAAAACTACGTTGCCAGTGATGCATGAGTAGTTTAATCAATCAGCTGCTTGTTTGACTATTTTTTCTGTGTATAATTCTCAGCGAGTGTTTTTCTGTGCACAATTGCTCTTAAAGTATTTTTTTATTACTTCTTTCTAAAGCATCCTTTCTAAGGGTGGAACGGTGCATTGAGGCAGGATATTGCACTGATAGGGTTCTTGATGTACAGTTTTATTTATTGTTTAGTACTATTGTATTCAAAATCATGCTTAGATTCTTATGAAAACTGACATAAATTGGCAGTCAGTTGCATGGAGCAGTTGGCTACTTTTTGCTATGATGCATTGCTCTTTTTAATGAATCTCAGAAATTTGTTTACCCATTCATTTTTAGAAGGATACCTCTCTAGATACTAGTCTTTGTACTTTGATCTACTCATGAGTCCGTTAGCTTGACTGAAAGGATTCATCTTGGTTCATGGTGTTTTCTTCAATTTATGCGAAGGAGTTCCTTAATGTTAGTATGGTGTTTTCTTCAAAACTAGCAGTAAGCTTTGATAAGCAAATGGTGATCCTAAAGGAAGTTGACTACATCCAAGGAGGGTGTGGCTGGTGTTTGTTCCTTCAAGAAGTCCAAGATAGGTTGTCTTCTCTTAACTGCCAGTGGCATCACGTGATTGCATGCAAATCGTAGAGTTCTGAGGCTATGAGAGAGAGAGAGAGAGAGAGAGAGAGAGAGAGAGAGAGAGAGAGAGATTTGCTATTATCTTTGGACTAATATAAATATCAAACTCTTTGTGGGAGGTGTAGGCAAACTTCATCTAACTGTATAAATCTTGTTTCCCTTATTTTTTGATGTTTTCCTTACAATTTTATTTCTCATTTCCATTGTTTAAAATTGTGCAATATATGAGGCTAGCCTTAAGGCCCGCCTCAGTGCATTTCCAGTGAAAAACTCCTTGAGGCTTACGCTTCGAGCTTTTTTTATGAGGCTTGCACTTAGCTTAGCTGAGGCTCGCCTTGATGCACGCCTCGCCTTATTAGGGTGAGGCATACGCCTCACCCGATTTATATATTTTTTATTAAAACTTACCTAAATCCTAAACTAAAGTCCCGAACAAATCATGCCTTCATGCACCCCCAAATTACAACAACTTCCTCTCAACCACCAAAACCTCCAACCCACCGCCTTTATCGTAGCCACCGCCATCGTAGCCACCATCAGGAATCACTTGAAAGCCACACACCACCACCTCATCCTCTAAAAAAATTTGGAGTATTATTCTCTTTTTATGTTAATGATAAATATTTATGAAAGAGAAAGATGATTAAAACAAATGAACAAGAAATAGATTGAGAGGCATTTTACTCCATAGGATAAGGTAGGGGAGAGCCCAATTTGTTATGACAACAACTCAAATAAATACCTCTCAGTGATGATAGTGCATATGATTTCCGAGTTTTTGCCAAATATGTCATTTTTTTAGGAATTAAATGTGGATGAGTTAGAAACTGAGAAAGAAGGAATTTGGAGTTGAACTTGATGTTATATGATATTTTTATGTAATTTCTATATTTCATGTTGTTTCTCTTGTAATATTTAGATTTCAATTCTATTTCATGCAATTTATCACTTGCAGCTTTATGTCTTATGCAATTTTTTGATTCATATGTATGTCAATTTATGACTTCATAGTTCAATAGAAAGTTAATATGTCATTATTTAATATATTATTTGGGTATTATATTAAAAAAATACTTTTAACATTTATTTTCATTTTACGCAATTTTTAGATTTTGAGGCTTAAGCCTCACAATGCCTTGAGGCTTACGCCTTACCTCACAAAAGAATTTATAAGATGGATAATGTGTGCGTGTATTATGCGTACTCTATGCGTCTTCTGTGCGTGTATACTACGTACGATATGCGTCTTGTGTGCGTGCGTAATGCGTATTCTTAAAAAACATTCAAATAAAATTTATAACATTAAAACACTTTGTAATTGATCAAATACATTCAATAAAATAAAGATCTATTATCTTAATTAAAACATTTAATAGAAATGGTTTTCTTAGGGTAATATACGTTGAAGTACTTTTTTTAAGATACAGTGAGAGTAAAAATTAAGTCCCATCGAGAGTGCAAATAAGGATTGAGTTTTTAATATTCTAATATTATGTCTTAACCATCAGCATATGCTTTTGGAGTTGGTGATATCCATCTCCTAGTGTATTGACATTAACATGGATCGTTGTGCTTCACCCTCCTACTTATCTTCTAATAATTTATGATTGAATCAGTAAGGAGGTCCACTACTTCACAATTTAGAAAATAAGATCCTTTTAAGTGTTGAAGAGGTTTCATCATGTAGTTCCTTAAAACGATGGAACTATAGAATGTTCTTTTTTAGAGGTTGTAAGACCTAATAATGAAATGACTTTGTAGGTGATGCATCAGGTTATGGGCTAGGAGCAGTACTCATGCATATTTCAGCCAGGTGCTCATTGTCAGGGCAAGGCTCAAGTCGGTGTATGAGTGAGAGCTGATGGTGATTGTCTTGTCTATTCAAAAGTGGTGGCTTTATTTGTTGGGGAGATATTTCATAGTCAGAACAGATTGGAGGAGCCTGAAATATTTGTTGGATGAGCGGATGGTTACTGAGGAGCATAAGAGATTGCTTTCCAAGTTGCTTGAATATGATTTTGACATCAATGTTGGTCAGGACTAGAAAGCAAAGTAGCATACGCCTTGTACAGGAGAGTTGAGGAGCCTCAGTTGGCAGCCTTGTTAGTACCCATAATCTTAGATTGGGAGGCATTGAGACAAGAGAGAGTAGAATGAAGGGTTGAGGAAAATCATAGAAGAGTTGCTGAAGGATCCTGACAGTCACCCAGGTTATGCTCTAAAGGGGGGACAATTACTATACAAGGGGAGATTTGTGTTACCCCGGACCTCCAGTTACATCCGCAAGTTACTGCAAGAGTTTCATGGCAGTGCGATAGGGGGGCTCTTTTGAGCACATAAGATATATAGTTGACTATCAGCTATATTGTAACAAGGTGTGATGTGTGCTAGTGGCATAATAATCTGACAATTGGGGGGGAGGGGGTGTTGTTGCAACCATTAGCTTTACTTGAGAAGGTCTGAGAGGAAGTGGCTATGGACTTCATTGAGGGTTTGCCATGCTTGGAGGGATATACACTAATGTTGGTGGTTGATCAACTGAGCAAACATGCATATTTCATTCCGCTAAAGCACCCCTACACTGTTATCTCAGTCGCCACAGTCTTTATTTGAAAGATTGTGTGCTTACACACCATTCCAGAATCGATAGTATCAGACAGAGACAAGTCATTTTTGGAGAGAGTTATTCAAGATGCAAGGAGCTGTCTAAAAAAGAAGTATAACATATCACCCACAAACAGATGGCTGAGAGGAAGGTCTAAGAGGAAGTGGCTATGAACTTCATTGAGGGTTTGCCATGCTTGGAGGGATATACACTGATGTTGGTGGTGGTTGATCAACTGAGCAAACATGCACATTTCATTCCACTAAAGCACCCCTACACTGTTGTTGGTGGTTGTTGCAACCATTAGCTTTACTTGAGAAGGTCTGAGAGGAAGTGGCTATGAACTTCAACTGAGAGAGTTATTCAAGATGCAAGGGGCTGTCTAAAAAAGAAGTATAACATATCACTCAAAAACAGATGGCCAGACAAAGATAGTCAACAGGAGTATGGAGACATACTTACGTTGCTTTGTATTTGACATACCAAAACTATGGGCCAAATGGTTAGCATGGGCAGATTATTGGTATAACACATCTTTCTATACAACTGGGTAGATTATTGGATCCACCTCACCTGATACATTACGAACAGGGTATTACACTACTACTTGAAGGAGAGAGACATGATACTAGCAGAACTAAAATTGCATTTGTTGAGAGCTCAACAACTTATAAAGAGGAAAGTAAATGAATACAGATAGGAAGTGCGGTTCGAGCTCGAAAAAGAGTTTATTTGAAGTTGATACTATACCAACATAGGACGCTAGCCAAGAAGAAGAATGTGAAGCTATCAACATGTTATTTCGGGCCTTATGAAGTGACAAGGAGCATAGGGGCAGTTTCCTTTTGTCTGTAGTTGTTAACATCATCAACAATCCACCTAATATTTCATGTATCACAACTGAGGCGTACCATCGGAGATCATACACCCTCTTTCTCACTACTAGTGATATTGAACAAAGGCATGGAAGTGATTTTGGAACCTAGGGCGATCATTGGAGCACGACAAGGGACGACTAGAGCAAAGAAGGTCCTAGTACGATGGAAGGATCTACCTGATTATGAGGCTACGTGAGAGCCATACTAAACGATCTAGAGACAGTTCCCATGCTTCCACCATGAGGACAATGTGCATTTTGGGGAGGGGAGTATTGATATAGCTGGAGGGGGCCTATTGGTCTAGTACGAAGGGGCGGGAGTCCAACAGGAAGGGGCAAGACCTAGAGCAATTATTTTGGCCCCTCTTGTGAGGCCCAACAATATTAAATTTCAGTATGAGAGAAAGAGGAATAAGGATTGAATTAGGGAAGGAAAGAATTATAATTTGAAATTCAATTCGATGAGGAAAATTAATTATGGAAAGGAGGGCTGTTTGGTGGGAGTTTAATTAGGATTACCTATGTTGTTTTTGGATTATGTTTGATTTGATTTCTGCTCTAGTTGGTCTTTTTCGGGCTTTCTAGTGGCGTCTAAGTGATTTGAGAGAGTCGATCTACCTCTCTAATTGTAGATCATTGTATCTTGTTTTCGTGTTGAAGTATTAATCCCAAAATTAGCCACCATTTCTCAATTTTCTGCAGTTTTTCTTCTGTTTTCTTGCAGATTTCGCTTGCAAGGCATATCATATTTGTAGTATGACATTTAACAATATTATAGAACTGCATTTGGTTCACTGCTTAGTGTCAATGTTGAAAATATAGCATCTGCTGCAGAAAGAAAAAGAACTAGGAGATTATCAAACATTAAAATTATGTTTGTTTTGTAAGTTCTTAGTTGAAAGAATCCCTAGGATGAGGCAGCTACTTGCTACTTGGATTGTTGCTAGTTAAACCGGGCTAAATGAAAGTTGGGATTGGCTGGGAAGTTATGTGATGGAATTTTTAAACTAGACACTCACCAAAAACTGAATAAGTGAGGAATTATATGAGTTTTATCATTGCATTTTGTTTTTGTTTTATTTAATATGCTATAAAACAGATTTTTGATGTTGACTCATATATGAACGGGATGTGTACTCAAGAATTGTGAAGTATCATGTTATGGTTTGTTCATTAGTGTAAGTTTTTTATTTTCCTCATTGAATTCCAAATCAATATATGTTGGATAAGAACCATTACGACGATCTGAATCAATACATTTTTTAGCTCTCGATATTGTTTTTGTTTTCTCACAAATATCTTGTCATTTTACTACTGTAATTTACTTGTCTAGTATCACATCTCCAAAATCTGTTTCAGCTGTTATCGCCTCCCTTCATTTCCTGCTTCATTTTGGCTTTCCCAGAAAGGCTGCTTTCCTTGCTAATTTGTCATATGTGTTCTGCTGCAGTCACACTACAATCCCTTGGGCCTCATGCAAGTTCTGCAATTCATTTGTTTTCTCTCATTTTGGTCCCTCTCTGCTCCTTTGATCATATCAGTGGGACTGCATCTTTTCTGGTTTGTTGGGCTATAAGAAATTTAGGAATTGGATTTTATGTAAGGATTTCTGGTTCAATTCATGATGGATGTATTGAAACTTGCTTTTTTGAGCTGATTTTGATATATTTTAAATATTTTTTTTGGTCCTTTGTAGATTAGAAATATAACTCTTGAGATATGTAAAAATCAATGGACATTAAGTATTGAAATAAAATTTTCTATTTTTCTCTTTTCTTAGGTGTGCATGTCAAATTTGTATTATTCAAGTGCTTCACATGTGTCAACAACTACTTTCAAGGGTGAGGCTCTTTGTAACGGTGTGGTTCTTGGTTTTACATTTGTGTGATTTCTATCCTTGTTCTTGTTTAGTCATTGGTTTGTGTATGTGGAATTTTGTCGAAGTGTGATGCATCATGCATGCTAGATTTTCATCTGGAGTGTGAAGTTGATCATTACTGAAAATTTATTTTTGTTCACCGTTCTCTTGTGGAGCTTTAGACTTTTGGCAACTTTTAAGTTATTATTTGGAATGAAAGAGATATGTTTTCTGTTTTTTACATTAAAGCAATTGTTTTTTCCGAAGTCAGTAATTTGGTAAATCTTATATAAAAGTACGATTTAGAGCTCAAATCCTGCATGCTTCTATGAAAAGATAATTTTTTTGTGTTGCGTTAATTTTTAAAATTTTTATTGCAATTAGATCAGCCGAGTCAAGATTCTTGTTTTATGTTTGAGCAATTTTTCGCATAGATTCTTAGGTTTGCCTATGTTGAAGAAAATCATGGTGACTAGTCTGATAGGAAAAAACTTGAGTTCGCAAGTAACCCTAAGGTAATACTTGAGTTCACAAGCGATCCTAACCAAAATCGGTAAGCAAACAGCAGAGAAACTGCTGTTTGTATCAGGAAAACAGCAAAATTCTGCTGTTGACAGCAGGAAATCAGCACAGTTTAGAGAAAACTGAGAGAAAAACACAAGTAGAAACTTGTATTCCACTAGGAGAAGAAGAAAAACAACAAAGATACAAGTGTTCTTCAATTCGAGAGGAAGAACGTACTCTCCACAATCTCCGGCAATGCCAAGAGCCCACGTACAAACCCTAGATCTCAAATGAAAATTCAAATTCAAGATGAGGATCCAATTCCCCCCCAATCTCCTAATTAAACAAATTAATCATAAAGGACAATAATAAACTTCCTAAAACAGTCCCCCACATTCAAATTTTTCCTCCTAATAGCAATTAAGACACGTTTGGCCAACCTGGAAGTCCCGCCCCCTTTCCCTCTTTGTTCCGGCGTGACTACACTTGGACCGGTCCAGCCGGCCCAGGCATATCATAGTCTCAATGGGTGGTCTTTTGTTTGTTGATTTGTGGAACTTTTTTCTTGTCCAAGTTTCATAGGCTTTCTTAAGCTGGATTATTCACTGGTCAGACAACTTTCTAGTGGATTTATGGAACACCTTATGCTAGACGTATCAAATTCTTTGTTATGCTAGAGCTGGACTGCGGAATTAACCTATTGAGATGTTTGTTGTACTTGCAGAACTTCCATGGCATTCTTATCCTGTTTTTTTTTTTTTTTAAATCTTATGTGTTCCTAGTCTTGCAATTCTATTCTGGAAATATTGAGTTTGTAACCATATTGCTTTCCGTTGTTTCTTGAAAAAGTAAAAAATAAAAAATAAAATGGTTTTCGATGCTTCTGCTGTTGGGTATGCATGGGAGGTCTTATGTAGTGATTTTTAATAAATAAAAATGCGTATGAGGCATGCAAAAAACAATTATATTGCTTAATTGAATTTCTTATGGATATGTACATCATTCTTTTTCTTTTGGGATTTTATCTTTGATCAAGTGTGAGATTTTAAAGTTTTGGGAGAATACATCTCATTGTACAAGCCTGTTTTTTTTTGGTAAATTATTTTCCCTTTATTTGTATTTTTCCCTCTGTCTTTTTTTTTCAATATTGCTTGAAAATGACATTGTGTTTGTCAAATGTATTTCAATATGTTTTTTTTTTTCAAATTATGTGAGATTGTTGTTGTGCACATAACTTTTGTGATCGTTAACTTATAATAGTTAATTTCTTATAGAAGATCATCTATCTTTTATCAAAATTAGACTATTTATTTTTGTTTTCACAGCTAGTAATGATTTTTTTTAAGCTTCATAGCTTGCATCTTGGAAAATTTACATATTTTGTCATTGCTTTGGGTAACATCAACTTTAAATTTTTTTTGACCTTGAGATGTCCTATATCATATTTGGTATCATAGCTTCTGTTTGTATCATTATGTCTTCTAGTCAGAGGAGTTGATATTGTGATTATTTAAGAGAAACAAATAAAAATATTCAATTTAACCAAGATTAATAAAATTATGATTCTAAACATGTTCATTATAATAATTATCAAGTCAAGAGTATAATTCTTAAATTTAATGGGAAACATAATCATGCTATATTTTCATGTTGGATGGATAACCTAAAGGAATTCTCTAAAATAGATAGTCTGTGATTTAGAGAATACAATTTGCAAAAAATTATGGGATATACTAAACTATTTTGGCAAAGTGTTGTAAAAATAAAATCTACTCAAGCTGATATGAAGCACAACTTTAATGAATAATATTAGCTAGTATTGTATAATAGAGATCTATCTACTGATTAATTTAAGAATCTTAAATTAGGTTCAGAATGCCAATGGGTTGAAAGGTTGAGTCAAACAAAAGATTGGTGGGATGATTACCTTAAAGAGATGAGAAGAGAGTAAATGCAGGGTTGAAAGGCTTTCTTCTTTATTATCAATCTCTTTGCTAGTCAAAGAACTGTAATTTATCAAAAGATTTTCTTAGGATTTGTATGAGTCAAAATATTCTCTGTTGCAATCTTTTTTGTACAGATAGGCCTCATTTTGGCTTATCTTTTGCAAACAAGTATATTCAATTCAAATTTCCCCTTATAAGCTAGTAGTTTGTCACAAGTGATAAGAACTACTCAAATTATAGTGGCTATTTCTGTCTATGCGTCAAGAGCATGTAACCATATTAACTAAGTTGGATTCTTTGTGGCCCATTTTTTAGCCTTGCTTTTGTTGCTTGGCCCCTATCAAGCCACATGAGAGTGATATTGTTGCTGCCTGTCCCCTCTCCAACCAGCTTAGACCAGTGGAGCTTTGGACAGTTGACTGATGGACTTTAAGATTCCAGTACGAACTGCTGCTGTTCTCAATGATTAAGGAAAAATGGAATCCTTCCATAAAAAAATTGAAAATTTTGAAATAATATTAAATGTATGATTAAACTATAAGAGGGAAGCAACTTTAAATCGACCTCAAGTCCCAAAACCAATAAAATTACAATTACAAAAATACCCTACAGCACAAAAGCAAGAAAAGCCCCTTTAAAAAAGCGCACACACATATATAACCTTCATCATAGAGCTTGATTATGTCATACTCCTTGGGTTGGAGAAAACTCATCCTCAAAGGCTTGAACTATTTCTTGAACGTAGTACATTGAAGATATGCTACATTAATTATAGTGGATGTATGAGAATCCTTTGACAAATCAAATTTGTAAGCATTCTTTCCAATGCATTTGACATTGCAAAATGAAACTCTTGGCCTTGAGCTTAAAGCTTTGTGAAGGGACTCAGTGGAAAGTGGAAACCATTCCTTCTATATATGAATCCAAATAGGATCTTCTTCATTACATGAAGTTGAGTTATGATATTTTCTTGCTTGTTGTTGTTTTTTTGTCTTTTTCTTTATAATCATATCTCATACTTTATGATGGACCTTACTGAAATTGTTAGCTTGCCTATTGGCCTGTATATGTAATTTTATAGTAGTGTTCATTAAAGTAAACTTTAATGGAGTGATGGGATTTTTTTCATACCCCACTTTGAAAGGACTAGGCTTCTTGTTTCGCTAGTGAGTCATTTGTTAGCAAATTGAACTTGGGCTAAAATAAGATATTATTGCTTGAAATTCTTACAAAAAATAAGAAAACATTGTAGTTTCCAAAACAATGATTAACGCTCTTCGTTTGTCCATCTATTTTTTGTCTAAACTTAATTCCCATTTCCATATATAATAGATTAACAGCTAAATTGAAACTTAATTCCCATTTTCGACCACAATGTCCACAAAAAAACATTGTAGTAAGTTTCCAAAACAATGATTAATGCTCTTCGTTTGTCTATCTATTTATGTCTGAACTTAATTCCATTTTCATATATAATATATTAACAGCTAAATTGAAACTTAATTACCATTTTCGACCACAATGTCCACAAAAAGTGATAAAAAATTGAATAACCTGATTAGAGATAATAGATTTGAGAATACCATGTAAGCCTATGCTCCCATGGAATTAAAATCAACAGTTCATGAAGCATCATGGGTTTTGTGACACTGAACAAAGGGCACCATCTTGGATAACTAGTCTATCACGACTATGATTAAATCCTTATGCTATTCTATGTTTGGAAGACCTGCAACATAATTCTTACTTATATCTGTTCATGAGGACTTGGGAACCGATAAAGGATTGTACAATCCGATTCTTTTGTTTTTTGATTTGGAAACATGGCAAATTTGACATTTCTTGATTAGTTGGTCAACATTCTTTTGTAAAGAAGGTTAATGAAAATTTTCTTGTTCTAAGGTTGTTGACTTGTCTCATCCACAATGGCTTGCATGATCTTCACCATGACAGACATGCAAGATAGCATCTCATAGTGAACAATGAGGAGCACAACATGTTTTCAAAAAATAAATATCTATCATGAAATCAAAATTGTTAAAAAATTCGTTTTTGGTGTTGTTGCTTCTTGTTGCCAAAAATTTCTTCTTTGGGACAAAGTTCTTAGATCTTCTCGAAACCAACCAATTTAATTGGAGAGTATTTAAAAGAGCATGTTAGTGACCAAGGGTATCTACAACTTGATTGTGGACTCTTGAATTATATTTCAAGATGTATTGAAATGATGAAAGAAATTCAACCCACTTTAAATGGTGATCCGTACTTTTGCTTTAATTATGGAGGTACTTGAGGGCTTCATAGTCTAAAAACATGACAAATCCAATAGTTATAGGAGGTAATGATTTCAATGCTTTAAGGCGCAAATTAGGACATAGAATTTTCTCACAATTGAAGTATTGATGGCATGCCTCTGAGATTTTTGTTGAAGAAGAGGATTGTACGCCTGCCTCAATTTAGAATGACCATAATTTTCACTTTGTAGGCATCATAATCTACATTGAATATACTGTTGAAATTTGGAAGTGCAATAGCGCGAACCTCATTAACTTTTTGTTTCAAGGCATCGGATTGATCTAGCTTGAGCATCTTGTGCCTAAATGAATTTGTTCCCTTTGAGTAACTAAGTCAGGAGAGCAACCACCGAACTAAAATGTTTAATGAAATGCCACTAGTATGTTATAAGCCCAGGAGGACTCCATTCATTTGAAAAAGACTGAGTAGGACATTACACAATAGGTGTGATATTTTCCCCGACTATCTCGATCTCTGCACAAAAACTAATGTACAATTTATCTTGCTTGCCAAGAAATGACTTTTCTTTATGTCAGCTTTTGTTGGTGCAATGTTTCAAAGTTTTATTGGTTGTTGAAAATAAGCTCCTAGAGTATAGATACACACCAAGTTGTTGTCAAAGTATGCCATCATAAATTTGCCATAAAAGTGTTGGGTGCATTGTAGAGGATGAATGGCATCATTATCTATTAATATAGCCCATCTTTTGTTTTGAGTGTCGTCCTCCATTCATCTCCATTCTATAGGGTATTTTAATATGATCTTGATTTGAGCTATAGGATTATAGTTTTGATTTTTTTTTTATCATTATATTAAATGATAATTTTAGTTTTGATTTGAGCTCAATTCAAGCCAAAGCCATTTTTCTTTCAAATGCTTTTCCATCTTTCAGGATGAATTATTATCAACCATGTATATTGGCATCCTAACTTTCTAGGATACATGCATGTATGCATTAATTCACATATAAGTAGATATAAATTTATACACATGTTGTAAGTGCAATTCAAGTATTCATGAATATAAATTTTGATCTAATATCTATCTAGCTCAATTTAATCCTATCTCGATACAACCTCAATTTCATCCATGACTCACTCAATCCGAGTTCATTTCAAGCAATCCTGGCTTGCTAGTTGGCTTGTTGATTTAGATTCTAACAACAAATATTCTAATTTTTAAGCAATATTTGATTTGAGTTAAACTCTTAATCCTATATAATCAAATCTTTTTTATTACATGTTTATGCATATGCTATAATTCTTCTTAAGATTTTAATTTATATTACACTATATGCATAGAAAGCCTTACATTATTAAAATATTATTGATATTACATATAATTTATACTAATTGATAATTTTTTTTGCATTGACATGATGTGTACACCCAAATTTCCTAAATACTAGCTCAGCTAAGAAAACCTGAGCTTCAAAGATACTCATCTGACTCATAAGAGCGTCAGAGCACTAGGTTTGGGGACATGTCAAGGAGATGTAGTTATTATGCACATTATACTGAAAGCAAATCTCAAAGCTTCTCTCCGCAGGCTCTCCGATTATTTTGATCTCTTTTCTTCTTCTCGACTCTTCATTTAACTAAAATCATGTAAAGACCTGCTAATATGGCTCAGGCATCGCCCATGGGTTAATTTAAATCCAATATTATAAAATGGCTTAGCAAATGTTTAAATACATTTAGGTCATTGATAGTGAAATAAGATATAATGATATCTTTCAAGTACCTTGCAAATTTGCAATCTTCTTGTTCTTTTAACACGGGGATTACATTTTAGTTTGGGTTTGTGATGCTGGAACACTTCAGTTCAGAACTACCGTGCTTTATGCCAAAAGCAGATGTGCTTTTGTGAAATTTTCATATATGTAATGATCAAGCAATTTTATGGTTGACAATGTGACCGAATACAAAATACTTGACTCTCTTTTATTGTTCTTGAATTAGTCGTTCATTTTATCAATAAAAAACAATGCATAAAACTTCACCTCTCTTCAGCTAGCCATTCTTTATCTGTTTGAATCCTAAATGAGTTCTTAAAGGGCTCAATGTCTAAACAGAAAGAAGGAAAAAAAAAAAAAAACATTGATAGTATCACTATTATTTCTTATTTTGTTGAGGAGTCCTGGCAACTTTGGAAGTTTAGATGGCCTGTGATTAGGGTGGTATAATTAAGCCTGATGTTTCATTTTAGTCATAGTTTATGTCTTCCCTGATACAGCTTCTATGAGCACAATGTGACCAACATAGTCGTCAAATAAGGTGCACTGATGCCGCATCCATAAGCTCAACATGCCCCACGCAAGCCTCAAACAAGGTGCACTCGCTGCTAAGTATAAGCTCAAGCTATCTCATGATTCTTTATTTTGCATAATTGTAACTCATCAGATTTGGTCATGTTCAATGGACCAGAGTCCGGTAATTACATATGGCAGTCAAGTTTTATGGTTTTGTTTTCATAGTAAAGAATGACAAAAGGGTTTGTTTCTAATGTATAGGTATGTCTTTTAGCATTCTATCATTACATTTTTTCTAAGTTAACCTACTGAATTTAGGAATGCTTACAATATGGTGCTGCACAAGTATGGTGAAAAGCTGTACGCAGGGCTTGTGACTACAATGACATGGCATCTAAAGGAGATGTCAAAATCTATTGAGGCTGCTCAGGGTGGTCTCTTTCTTGAAGAGCTTAACAGAAAATGGGCTGATCACAACAAGGCGTTGCAGATGATCCGAGACATATTGATGTACATGGATAGGACCTTTGTTCCCAGCTCTCATAAGACGCCTGTTCACGAGCTCGGATTGAATCTATGGAGAGAGAACATTGTTCGGTCCAGTAAGATCCAAACTAGGTTGGTCAGCACACTTCTAGAACTAATTCAGAAAGAGCGGACTGGTGAGGTAATAAACCGTGGATTGATGAGGAATATAACGAAAATGTTGATGGATCTAGGTTCTTCTGTGTATCAAGAAGATTTTGAGAAGCCTTTTCTTGAAGTTTCAGCTAGCTTTTACAGTGGCGAGTCTCAGCAGTTCATCGAATGCTGTGATTGTGGGGAATATCTGAATAAAGCTGAGAGGCGGCTTAATGAAGAGATGGAGAGAGTTTCTCAATATCTAGATGCAAAGACGGAATCTAAAATAACACATGTCGTTGAAACGGAGATGATTGCAAATCACATGCAAAGATTGGTCCACATGGACAACTCTGGTCTTGTTAATATGCTTGTGGATGACAAGTATGATGATCTTAGCAGAATGTATAACTTGTTCCGTCGAGTTCCTGAAGGGCTCTCAACAATTAGAGAGGTGATGACCTCCCATCTCCGAGAAACAGGAAAGCAGTTAGTAACTGATCCAGATAAACTGAGGGATCCTGTTGACTTTGTTCAACGCCTTCTCAATGAGAAAGACAAGCATGACAAGATCATAAGTGCCGCATTTAATAATGACAAGACTTTCCAAAATGCTCTGAACTCATCGTTTGAGTATTTCATCAATCTGAACAACCGGTCTCCTGAATTTATTTCACTATATGTTGATGACAAGCTCCGGAAAGGCCTAAAAGAGGTCAGTGAAGAGGATGTGGAGATGGTCCTTGACAAAGTCATGATGCTATTCCGGTATCTGCAAGAGAAAGATGTGTTTGAAAAATATTACAAGCAGCACTTGGCCAAGCGGCTCCTTTCTGGGAAAACCGTTTCTGATGATGCTGAGAGAAGTCTGATTGTTAAGCTGAAAACGGAGTGTGGTTATCAGTTTACTTCCAAATTAGAAGGCATGTTTACAGATATGAAAACCTCCCAGGATACAATGCAAGGTTTTTATGCAAGTCAATCAGCTTCTGATTCTACGGATGGTCCCAGCCTAGCAGTCCAAGTTCTCACAACTGGGTCTTGGCCGACCCAACCTATTGCGCCATGCAACCTTCCGCCTGAGATTCTGGGTGTATGCGAGAGGTTCCGAACCTTTTACTTAGGCACTCACACAGGCAGAAGGTTAACATGGCAAACTAATATGGGCACTGCCGACATGAAAGCAACCTTTGGCAAGAATCAGAAGCATGAGCTTAACGTCTCTACCTATCAGATGTGCATTTTGATGTTATTCAATTCTTCAGATCGATTGACTTACAAAGAAATTGAGCAGGCCACTGAGATCCCAGCATCTGATCTGAAACGCTGTCTTCAGTCTTTGGCATGTGTCAAGGGTAAGAATGTACTCGGCAAGGATCCCATGAGCAAAGATATTGCTGAAGATGATACTTTCATGGTCAATGACAAGTTCTCCAGCAAGTTCTTCAAAGTGAAGATTGGTACAGTGGTAGCGCAAAAGGAGTCGGAACCTGAGAAACAAGAGACTCGTCAAAGGGTAGAGGAGGACAGGAAGCCTCAGATTGAGGCTGCCATTGTGAGGATTATGAAGTCCCGGCGAGTTCTCGATCACAATAATATCGTAGCAGAGGTGACAAAGCAGCTACAGTCCAGGTTCCTTCCCAATCCCGTCGTGATCAAGAAACGGATCGAATCACTGATCGAAAGGGAGTTCTTAGAGAGGGACAAGGCAGACCGTAAATTGTATCGATATCTTGCCTAGTTATTGCTTTACAAGAACATGGTTTCCCAGGCGTGGAGCCAATTTATTTGTTATGTATTGGTTTCTCATGTATTTTCTCAGCATATTTTCTTAGTGTTTGCTCTCTGGACCTTCTCTGTCCGTTGCTCCATTTGACTTATTTTCTTAAGATGGAAAAGGGAAAGAACTGCCAAATCTCTGTTAAGTTTGATTTCCACAGGTTTTGATGGTTCTCGCGTTAAGCTCTTACAATCATCACAATCATTATCATTAGCTTCATCTCTATTAAAATGTATGTTCTATGAATTACCATTTTTTTTTTCTCAATTGTTCTTATTGTATGCTTCCGCATATATAATCAAAATAACATGAATTTTCCAGACTTTGTGGAGTTGGCCTATTGACATCACTGTTTTACCGACTGTTTTGCAATTTTCAGATAGGGATGTAAATTATTTTAATTCGAGTGAGATCAGCAGTTATTTGGCTTAGCTCATCATCAAGTAAATGGTATTTTCTTAACTCATTTTTTCATTGAGTCAAACATTAGTTAATTATGAAGATATAGTTAATTTGAAAGTATTATATAAACTATAAGATATAATCTCATTATATTTATTTAGATAAATATACATGTATGAATATGGGCATATATAATCTCATTACAGGGACAGAGCTAAGCAACCCCTCCTACGAAAGGGGTTAAAAGTGAGGTGGCGCCTGAGGTGTCTGCAGTACATGTTATGGAGAGCGAAACGTTTGAATTAGTTCTTGCTAAGAAGGTAAGTTCTCAAATGTCTGGCAGCTCAAAAATAGAAGGGGGCAATGAGCCTCTATCATAGTTATTGAGGAGGTGATCCTTATTAGGGAAGGCTTTGCAAGGGAGCGCGAAGGATGTCATTGATAACTGAAAAAAACTACATTATCCAAATTACATCCGTTTTCATAAAAATGCTATCTAAATCTATCTTTTATTATGCAGGAAAGAAGTAGCAAATTCATTAATTGAAGGAGCACCGCAGTGCCATAGATAGAGCGCCAAAGCGTCATAGATAGAACACCATAACTCCAAATTGGCACAATATCACAACGGATGTCAGTGACTGATTGTTGAATCAATGAATTGATGCGATGATTGAAGAACCAACACGTTGATTAAGTGACGCCGTAAAGCTACCCAGGTCAGCACTGCAATTCCAGTTCAACAATTTGCAAATGTTTCAAATAGTTTTGGCAAATTTTTGAAGGGGGCTTGCCATTTGTTCATTTGTAATAAGTATAAGTAGAGTCTAAGGGAAGAGAAAGAGGGAGATCAAGCAAATGAAGTTAATTCTAGTTAAAGGAGAGTTTGTAATCATGTTATAAAGAACTTTCTAGTTTTATTTATCCTCAACTTATCTCTTGTATGATTTTTTTTTTTTTTTTTTGAAATGAATCATATTTTGCTTATTTAATTTTTTGGCTACATAAATTATATCTTTGGGCTTATGGTACATTAAAACCCATGTTTGCTTAAGATAAATCTAAATTGCATGAATCTTTAATTTTCTTAAAACTTTTCACGTGTGATTTAGTTTATGTATAGACCTAACAAAAATTTAGAACTCAGTATGATCTATAGCCTCGATGGAGGAGTAATAGAACAATTATGAGGTTTAAAATGAAATTCTACTATACATTAGAAATATGGTGGATAGAGTCTTGGAATTATATATCTTAGCTAGATACTCTAATGAGCTTAACAGAGACGAGTATTTTTTGGTCTGATTCACAATAACATTAAGAGGGATCTAACTTTTGCACTACTGAGTTTTTAACTATTATAGGTTTAAAGTATCTTAGAAATATAATTTTCTTTTCGAAACCATAGTTGATATCTTTCATTAGCGTACCTTTATAATTTTACAGATATGATAAATATGATAATTCATATAAGCAGCACTAGAGTGAGTATAGGATAAAAATCTAAAAAATAGTAAAAAGACTTCAAGATAGTTGTCCCAGTGCAAGAAAAGAACTAACCCAAACCACTTGGAGAGTATGCAAATCCCATGATAGCATTCAACAAAGTATCAATAGGCCCAATATCCAAGCTAATAATTTTGAGCTAATACTTGCTGACATTCAAATGGTATGAAATTCATAATTTGGGGGAATTATAATAAGCAAAAAATTTTACATTCTAAATTATATTTATTGTTATAAAAATGTTAGTTAATCCTATTTTTTATGTAGGAAATAAATTAAAATTTTCAAAATTGAAGGAGTGTCAAAGCACTAGGTAGACTTCGAAAATTCACACCCCAACCTCTTCGCATCCCCTTTCTGTCTTTTTTGGGTCGTCGAGGAGACTTTTAATGCTTAAGTTCCAAGGAACATTTTTAGAAAAAAAACTGGGTTGTGAATAAGACATCACCTAGAGATTTCTCTCTCATTTTGTGAGGACTTTATGATATGAGTTCAGGTTTCGTATAGGCACAAGCTCCTATAGCTAATTACTCCTCTATAGTGAGAGAGAACTTTTGATTAAGGCTAGTCGTCAAACAAATATGTAGTATCCGGTGTATAAGAGCAGCATGATTTGATATTTGAAAATTTGACATTTAAAATTAAAAATTTCACCACCTTGCACTTAAAATGGATGGTGGGGGTAACGATGATAGTCGCGATTAAGATCTCATGGTTCCGTCATCCTGGATCATTATGGTCTTTAGTCTACTTAGTTAGAGAAGGCAGTCGACACAACCTAACAAAAAAGATCATTATCTGCAGCCATGAGTTGCTTCATCCAAGAATACATTGTAGACTTGGGATAAATATTTGTCTAAGGGGATAAATTTTAATCCACCTTAGCTATTATGCCCTCAATCATATCTTTTTGATTCATTACTCAATGATTTAACGCCGTTTGGGAACATACAAGTTTTTACTATGATTGTAATTTAATAGTGTCATTTGATGGCAAAACCACCCGATTAGAGTGTCTCGGTAATAACTGTTTACATATGGAGCCATTTAGCGGTGAAACAATTGGTTAGAAGATATGTGCCACATCCTTACTAACAAGAGATGGATTGATAATGAATCTTAGTGATATTCTTAACTAGATATTTGCTCTTTATGAATTGAAGTGATTTTCATATTCATCCACCTCAAAAAATTATTGCAGATAATGGATGGATATTTTTGGTCTAAGTATTTTGATGTTTTTTATATTTTAAATATTTTGATTTTGGGGTGATTTTTAAAATTTTGGATTTTCATGAGCATTTAAGAATTTGGGAGGCATTTTTTTTAAATATTTATTGTTTCCTCTAGTTGGGATTTTCTGTCAACAAGGTCATCATCAGATTCTATGGATTATTTCATTTTTGTTGATTGAATATTATTGACTTTGTCTACTTGTCAGTGGGCTCAAAAAATTTGGCCCTAGCCTCCCCTGTTACTTTCCTATAGGCACAAGAACCTATAGTTAATTAGCCCTCCTGACAAAGAAAGAGAACTTTCAGTGAAGACTAGTCGTCAATCATATATGTAGAAATACATAGAATCTGACTTGTAGTAGCAGCATGGACATGGTTGTTTGAAAATTTGGCATTTAAAATTAAAAATTTCACTATCTTGCACTTAAAATGGATGGTGGGGGGAATGGATGATGGACTCGATCAAGATCCCATGATTCTGTCATCCTGGGCCATCTTGGTTCTAGTCTACTTAGTTAGATGTAGTCGATCCAACCCGATTGAAGGATCCTTGTCGGTAGCCATAAGTTGCTTCGTTTAAAGGTACCTTGTAGATTTTGGATGGATGTTTGTCTAAGGGGACAAATTTGAATCCACCTTAGCTAACATAGGGCTTTATACCCTATCGATTATATCTTATTGATTCATATCTCAAGAATTTGATGCCATTGGGAAGTATATAGGCTTTGGTCATAACCTTGATGTAGTGATGCAATTTGATAGCAAACCACCCGGTTCAGAGGACCCCGATTATAACCATTTATCACGCGGTGCCATTTGACAGCAAAATTGCCAGTTAAAGGATATGTGCTACGTCCTTATTGATAAGAGACTATTTGAGAAGGAATCCTAGTATTATTTTTGACAAGACATTAACTCTATGTGAGATGAAGTATTTGCGAATTTATTCACCTCGACAAACTGTTGCGACGGGTGGATGGATTTTGTGTTTTAAATATATAGATGATTGAATTTCAATTTTAAATATTTGGGGTTTTGGTATTTTTGAAATTTTCTAGGATTTTTGGATGGCATTTCAAATTGTTGGAGTTAATCCCTCCGATTGAGATCTACGCTCAACATGGCCATTATCGGGGTGTTTATGTGCATTTGAAAATTTTATTGATTGGACCTTGTCGACTCTGTTTACTGGTCGATAGAGGATTGGGTCCATAGGCTTTAGTCTTTATTGGTGAGTTTTATTTATTGAAGGCCTAATATGAATGTATAAAATAAATATCCCGGTTGAACTTACAATACATATTTATTTAATGCTTCGATCTGTGTCGACTCCTATCTACCCATATAGAAGAATCGGGCTCAAACTAGGGTTTATTTATTGACCTGCGCAGCATCCCTAGATGCCATGTATATACCCGTACCGTAACAAGATCACCGAGGGCCATATGGGTGTATGATACATCCTCTTATGTATACCTATGTGCATATATATTATAATGCATGTGCATGGATGTTTTAGACATTTGATGGGTCTTCTATGATGGCTAGTAGGTACTCGTGTTTATTGTAGCCCCTTTGTATTTGCCCGTAGGTGGCGTGTTAGGTGCACGATTACTATTCATTAAGAAGCTTGCAAGCCTCAATAATCTTATCCAACTCAATATTTAGAATTTGATTGAACTAAGACTCACTCCATTTTTAAAAATAATGATTTGATCTAGTTTTCTCATCCCATAACTCGTATAGAAGTCAATAGGCAACTCCTAGATTATGCATTATCATCATTTCCTATGTTGTCTTAAATAAAGAATCAATCATTTCAACCTTGGATGACTGTGTTCTTATTGATGTCATATATGTTGAAATCAGGGGCCGCCTCCTTGAACTAACAACTACAATGATTGGAGATACTTCAGACCGTCTAGGAGAGTTATGCGAGACATCTGTTCTTTGCATTAACCTTCAACAACATATTTGTTGAATATTGATCATTAACTATAGTAGATATAATGAATAGTGATCTGACATTCACTTGAATACATCTAGATATATCACTTTTTTATTTCCACTACATGTTGAATCCTTCATGTTGCAATTGACATGTTGATTGTGGTATGTGTCTATTGCAGTGTCATTGAATCCTTCTATTTACATGAAATTGAAGTGTTTGATTGGAGGACTGTCACGTTTCCTTGCATATCTCCTTGTGTTTGTCGATCTTAGGGAGATTTTCAGATTTATGGCTTGTCCAAAATTGGCGCTTCGCATGAATATCCATATGCATTGGGGACTTATCATATCTACAACATATCTCATGTTGTCACTCATATGCTAGTCCATATGCTCCTCCATGATTTGTCATTTGTCTATTAGTCGGACTTCATTAACCATCAATTTTATCTATGCATTTGTTATTTGTATATTTCTTATTTCCACCAGTTGAAAATCTACACTTCAATTAGCGTAGTTATCATGAATCAACCACTACATTCATCGAAAGTCTTTGCATTATAGTTTGTAGATAGTTAACCACCTCTCTTACAATGCTTCCATATTATTATTTAGAGATGTATCATTTCCAACATTGCAAGGGACCTATCGAGGTCCAAAGATCTCCCACATCAGGTTTCCGTAGTCAAACTGTATTCCAAAAATCTTTTTCGTTCTTACAAACAAGTTGTAATTACAAGTCCTTTCTCTTCAAGGATTGTTTATGATGGGTTTAATATCATTGTTTATTTGTATTTAGTTTGAAGTAATCATCTTCTAACATTCATTAGGAATTTGATAGCATGATTCAAGCCAAACTCTTTATTGGTTGCTGATCTTTATATTTTGTCCAAGTTCAAAATCATGTCCACTTAACGTACAAATCAAGGTTAAATTTGAGTTTATTTCATTTAGGTTAAAATTTTTATTAGTCATTTGAGTTCTAATAATTTCCATGCTATCCAAATAAAGTCCCCTGTAGTGTTCAAGTTCTTGTCATTTTCAGACAAAATTTCGGTAGCCTCCTAACGTCTCCCCTATTTAGGAAAAACTATAGGAAACTGGGCCTTCTCACCATACTAAGAAAAGCGTGTATGATAGGTATCCTTATACACCGCAGTCGTAATCTTCGTCCTCCATGCTAAGAAAGGCGTATATGAGTCTTCTACACATGTTTGAAAACACAGTTGTTTTCCCACATACGAGTACTTATAAGTATCCCCACTTCGCCGTAGGCATCGCACTAGGTTTCCATCCCACAACGCTAAGAAAAGCATGTATAAGCGATTTTTCGGTACGCCGCGAACACCCAAAATGAGGCTTTAGGTGATTGCCTGCCTCATCGAAGGTCCCACATCGGGTTCCCCTCCCACCACGCTAATAAAAGGGTGTATAAGTGATTTTTCGGTGCACCGCAAATGCAAAAAATGGGCTCTCGGAGTTGTAGAGTGTTGACCTCATTTTTGTATGAGGTCACTAAGGCCCTTCCAAACTCCAGATTAATTCTAGATCCTAGGATCCACTCTAGACCTTAGGATGCTTTCCTAGAGCCAGACCTTAGGGCCTACTCTAGAGCCTAGGATTCCCTTAGATCCTAGATCTTAGAACTCCTCTAGATCTTAGGATCACTCCAACTTCAAATCAATCCCCACCCTTGATCAACCTCAACCTCAAATCAATTCCTACATTTGATCAACTCCAACTTCAATTTGATTCCTACCTTTGATCAATTTAAATCTCAAACTTCATTCAACTCAAATTCAAATTAATTCAAGTTTCAAACATATCCAAACTTTGATCCAATCAATTTGACAATCCAACCTTCAACTTAGACTTTGATCCAAACTTCAATCTAGCTTTTACCTTATCCATTCATTAACAATCACCACATGATTGTAAATGATTTGGATACCCCAATATTGATCATTCAAATTTGAAATCCATTCCAAATCCAGAAATCCAGACTCAAATCCAAAGTCTTAAGGCCTTGTCCTGAACACCCTTTTCAGAGATTTTTCAAACATTTCAAAACCCAGTCAAATGGTCTCTGATTCAGGGTCTATCACTTACAAAGTGATAAGACATGTCTCTAGAGGTTACCCTCCAACTTTGAGCTCATTCTGAGGTCTCTAACCCCAGAATCTGAATTAAAATCCAAAGGCTGTAAAACCTTCAAATATTTACAGCCTATGCCACTGAACCTAACCCTTTGAAGATTTTGATCTTGGGGCCCTTATCAAAGCCTCCAATCACTTCCAGACTCTTGATTTTAACCCACTGAGCAGTAAACTGCATTTTCCAGACCCATCTTTGACCCCAGTTGACCAATGGGTCAAAATTGACCAAAATACCCTTATGGGATTTCAAATGGCCATTTTAACTCAAATCAATTCCAAACTCTTTGAAACCACTTCCAATGAATTTCAAATATCAAACCCAACTTGTTGAACTCAAACCCAGACCTTGGGTCAACCTGGTTGACCAAGTCAACCAAGTTTGACCCATGGACCCATACACCCCTTCTCTTTCAAAATTTTGAATCTAGTCCATTCCAAGTCCTTTGAATGTATGGGATGAACCCTTGGGTACCCAAGAGACCCCTCTTGGTCATCCAAGCCTTGGGCTTACTTGGGTTAGCCTTATGGCTTGACCCAAGTGACCCAAGAGAGACCTCCCTTGAGCCATCCTTTGATCTTAATCAAATTGAATCCAAATCAAGGTGCCATTGGGTTCCCATTGACCCAATACACCTTCCTTGACCAGCCCAATCCTTGGGCTCATTTAGGTCAAGAGTTAGGCTAGCCCAAAGTGCCTAATAGCACTTGGGATTGGGCCAACTCTCAACCTAAATCCAATTGAACCTGATCAACACCTCCCATAGGTGGCCCTAGGTCCAATACACCCCCTCCAGCCAGCCCATGCCTTGGGCTAGCTTGGGTCAATAGTTAGGCTAACCCAAAGTAGCCAAAAACACTTGGACCCGAGCAGGCGGGGACTAAGGGTGGCGTTATCAGCTGGCGCCGCACGTCGGGCACCGCACTCTGGTTTGTAATAAGCAAGGTAATTCTGCCTATGGACATTTATTAATTAATTTATATTTGATGTGATGATTTGATTGCCTTTAGGATTACTTGCTTTTACTAGTTTTTTGGCGATTGTATGCCGCTTTTTGTTTTTGCCTGGACTCGTGAGGCTCGTGAGGGTGTGAAAATTTTTATATTCATAACCTTAAATGTCTAAAATTTTAGTGAGTCTAAATAACATAGAAAGATAACGAATCTAGGGAATTAGCCGGGGATCGACCCCGGGGTCGCATGCATATTTTTGCATTACTCTTTCCTTGCTTTAGACCCTTCCCCGCCTGCGAGTAGAGTCCGGATAATCTGACTTATGAGGACGAGGTGCCGGACCTGGGGAAGTCCAGTCTTCTAAAAAAAATATTTTCTAAGCCTGTTTTTAACTTTCAAGCATACTTGATTTGAGGTTGTCAACCAGCACGCATCGCATTAGAAACATGATTAAAGAGTCAAAATTTTAATTGCATTAGTCCTTAGCATTTTTGCACCCAACATAAGTCAAAGGGGTCAATTAGGGAAATCTCTAGATGTCGGCCCCAACTCTCCAAAACTTTAATTACAACGTCCCTACCACTCTTTCATAAAAGACCGGACTCATCTCTTTTAAATCGACTAGGTGGTTAGCTGGCTCCCCAATCCAGGCCGGGGTAAGTCCAGACCTTGCACTGCATTAGTTAGGATCGGACGACTGTGGTCCAGTGTCCAAAATAGATTTAGGATCCGGGGCAGATCTTTGATCATAAGACCCCAAATTTTGGGAATATAATCCCAAATTTCTAATAAAATGCTCAACTCTAATTAAAAATTCCTTTCAGTCCTAAAACATAAAGCTCAACAGTTAGATTAAGTAGGGACACTTCCGGATGGTTCCGGAATCTCAAAGTGTCCCCTACCTCTCTTCCTTTGAATCTGTTAATAACTGCTCAATCTTGATCCATTCCCTTTTGATTTTCCAATAATTCTATTCATGCTTTGATATCACTCCTAGAAAATCTAACAAAATTTCATTCTTATTCTAATCGAGAGTTTTCGTAGGGGACTTTGTCTCCCTACGATGTAATTAACTACGAGGGCTTGCGCTCGTAGGAGGTTTGGAACCCCACACACCTGATTTTAAAATTGATTTTAAAACTTCACTAGATTTCTTTGGGAAAAGTTAAAGAATGATCGTCGTCGTTGCATTAGAAGAATTATCGTAGAATGGTGTCATTTCCCTTTGGGGAGATACATCCTTCTTCGATAAGGCTTTGGATGTGAATGCGACGATCATACTTCTTGAATATCGTAATTGGGTATTTAGTTGAACTCTACTTTGTTCCTTCGGGGCCATATGAAGTTCTCTTTAGGACCCGATCATAATATTCAAGATGAGTTTACATAATTCTAAGTCTGAACACCGTTATGAAAGTTTATCTTTGTCCCCCGGGGTGATATACTCTTTCTAACGAGTTGATTCGACCTTAGAATTAGAGCTCAACCTTAATCTTAAAATCCCCAAAGAAAACTAATATTTTTAAAATATGTTTTTTCAAAATTCCACCAACATAGAGATCAAGGGGTTATACTTTTGCGGTGTGACGACGACGGCGAAGTGACAAAAGAAATGTGCAAACTTTACAAATTACAAAAGTATATAAATTATGTAAATGAACATAAATACAAATTTTTATAAAATCCCTGCTCTCCTTTCTTTGCATTTTTCTCTTCTTTTTTGGACACATATACATACACAAGCATGTATATATATATATACACCACTACTAACTAATAAAGGCATAAAAGGACAACAATGTAATCAAACCTTTATTTAAGTAGAGATCGGGTAGGTCTTCGTGTAGAGGTCAGTAGAGACAAGAAGAACAACGTTGGAGTAAAGGAATGGACAGATGGCAGAGGTGGGCTGAGATTTTATGCATTTGGCTGAAGGTAAGGAGGAAGAGGATTTGAACGGCTATTGTGGAGGTTAGAGGAAATCAAACTACAGGTTCGACGGCGTGGAGGGGATTCCGATCAAAACTTTCACGTGAGGTGAAATGGATGGTTGTTTGGGCTGTAGTAGCTAGGGAAAATAGCAGAGGGGATGGACGAACAATACATCAGCTCGGTACAGTAGCTTGGAGGCAAGCTTCGGTTGAGTGTAGGGGACTAACAGCCTTCACACAACTCTCCTTGGCATATTGGTTGAGAGCTAAGGCTTCCAACTAAGAGGTCTAAGGTTCGAGTCTATGTGTATGCGTTGTGTGTGTGAGTTTGCCTTAAATGGCCTAAATGTCCCAAAAAAAAAAAAAAAAAAAAAAAAAAAAAAAAAAAAAAAAAACCAACAGCCTTCTGAATGGACGTTAGATTTACCTCGTAATATGTATGTTTGCCCCATTTTAGGCTTCGATTATGCTAAAAAAATTGTTTTGGAGAAATTGGTAGTGCATGTTAGGCCTTATCGTTATTTCGATTGCAACGACGCTATCCGTTTTGTGATCGGACATATTTGGATAGTGTCGAGACCAATTTTTCTCAAAATACATTTTGTTGCATAGGATCCATAATAATTAGCGTGTGTAACCTCAATTTAATAAAGTGACAGTCAATTTAAAGTATTAGCACAATTTTAGACACAACGATGAAGCTCATTTATCAATTGGATGTCGAGCGTCAATTTTCTCAAAATTTGTGCTTCACCAGGGAATGTGTGTCAATCTCTTCGCATGTTTTAATTTGAACAAATTGGCTATTATTCTTAGGTATTTAGGATGTTCTGAACGCAGTGATGAAGTTTGTTTCGCGATCGGACTTTATTTGGGCAACATCGAGGCCAATTTTCTTAATATGCACAGTCTCGCCTTAGGATGTATGTCGGCACCTCGGTCAATCCCAATTGATCAAATAAGACATAATTTGAGTGTCGATGATGTTCTACACGTAATGACGAAGTCTGTTATGCAATAAGACATCATTTGGGTGACGTGAAGTCTTAAATTCCTCGATTTCTGTGTCATTGCCATGAGATTTGTGCTACCCCTTCAGCTGATCCCAATTGATCAAATAAAATGTATATTTTTGGTATTGATTATGTTCTGGACATAACGACAAAGTTCGTTATGCGATTGAATGTCACTTGCGTGACATCGAATGTTAATTTATGGTGTCATTCATCCCCTAAGACCAATCTCATCTAATTTAAATGCGAGGGGCCATTTGACCTTTCAAGTCCTAATCGCAACGGTGCAGTCCGTTTGGTAGTTAGAGGTCATTTGACCTTTCAAGTGAAGTGTTTCGTCAACACGTGCGCCGTTAGATTCGTTAGTTTTGCTCACCTTGCGCGTGGTTCATCGTATATGGGTCAATAAGTGCCCCCAAACAAATATGGTAAGTGTCTTGTGTGTATCACGTTTGTTGTAACATGATTGACGGTCTTTTCAGTAGCTTATTTTTTCAAGAATTTGATTTATTAGATGATTACTAAAGCATTTATCTCTTTTTAATGTATATGAAAATTTTCTGTTGGGAGCAACATTATAACTTTCCTCCAAGAGAGCCTAGTGAGATCGCCATTTGAGAGGCTATTGACAGATAGGACCCTTAGGACAGTGCTGACATTCGAGATAGATTGGAGCAACACTAGGATATGTTATAGGGCGAGATACCTTTCATAGCTTCTTTACCCATTTCTCCCTACTTACAGAGTGTTTTGAGGACGCTATTGTGTTTGAGGACCTTGATAAGAGGGTCACCAGCCTCAGAATGCAGTGCGTGGTGTACCAGCCACTTGATGATTCAGTTGCCTAGGTCTGCTGGAGTACCTGCGAGGTTCTAGTCTCTACTATAGATACAGTTGAGCCAGTTGGACTGTCGAGTCTTCTCAGTCACCTTCAGCTATAACCATAACCTTTAGACTCATAGAGAGACTCCTTAGTTGGACAGGTTCGAAGCCCAGTCAACGGCTATATTTATTAGGCCTGTCATGTCCTTTAGACACATTGAGGCAAGCTTTAGGACGTAGGGATTTGTGAGCAGAGCCCTACACAGGGTCCTGGTCGAGTACCCATTGGGTACCCATGCTCTGTGCGGACTGGCTTCGCCCACCCACCCCCCACTCATAATATTTTTCAGGATGACATACCCACCCATACCCATGCATTGTTCGACCTTAGACGTAAAAGAAATCCTACAGAGAATTGAAATGTAGAAGACAATAACAGAATAAAAGTATTTTCATATTTCCCAAATGCCTGTAATATAAAATACATGGTTTTATATAATGATGCAGGGGACAAGTTGTTAGAGTGCAGCACAATATGTTATATGAAGCTTGCGGTTCATTGGACTAACATGTTAACAAGCCACGCAAGTCATTGCTCAATCGGTAGAATAATAGATCATTCACGTGAGCGGGCTTTTGACTGTTGCGCTTCTTAGTCAGTGTGTTATCGGCGTCTGAAAAGTTGTTCTCAAACATGGCGCTGGCGGCCGTAATGCATAAAATAGAGTTTATGACTAGTGCCATGATCGGGAACGTCTTGATGCCCACCAGTCCCCACCACTTTAGGACGTCGAACTCCCCATCCTCGTCACCGCACATCTTCTATTCTTACAGGCTAACCTTATGCGCCATGTAGGCCGTGAACTCTAGGCCGGCTCTAACTTGCAAGCTATAAGGGGAAATGTTGGTGGCCATCTCAGGCTCATCATCATCTTTAGGCAAGTCATCGCAAACTGAGTAGGAGGCGGTGGTGTCTATCCGTGCCTTCTTAGCCGGCGGTGGCCTTATGCCATCGTCATCTTCATCGATGACTGAGTTAAGGCCATGGCCGTACTTGATCATATATGCCTTCAACTTCTCCTTGGCCTCGTCAACCTAATCAGCATTGATGTTCAACCCATGCAAATGCATCTTCATGACCGGGTCGAGCATCATCGCAACGACATGGACGGGCTGAACACGAACTTCTCCTCGAAGATGTGCTGGATGATCTCCCTGAGGGTTTATCCACCATATTGAGTACCCAACCATACCCACCCATAAGTCTATGAGTATACACATACCCACCCATATCCATTGGGTATGGGTGGGTATGTGGGTGGGTGTGGGTATGGGTGCCCAATGCAGTGCTCTATTTGTGAGGCTGTCCATACCTCTTTATTTGACTATAGATGCCTCCCTACTTCTTGGGCTCATGGTTTACTTAAGTTTTGGGACGTCGATCATATCACTTGTTTGGTCGAAGTAGAGGAGCTCACATTTATACTTTTAGACTTGTAGACAATTTTTGGGCTACTAGTTTTTGTGCATCGTTTTGAGGAGTGTGTGTCTCTAGACGAGCAATTTTTCATCAGGTTTTCTACAGCAGATGGTGACAGGAGAGGGAGATTACTATTTCCAGATGTTTACCCCATAATTTTATAGTAGTACCGACAGACCTATAGTGCGTTAGATTTATCGAGGCGTACTAGGGCTTCCATGCATGTGCATGTTTGTACCCATTGTTTTCTATAGGAGAGGTACATGTCACAAATTACTGTAATGCTGTACGACCCATTCTGCTTTGGCTTGCATTGCGGTGCTCCGTTGTCAGAGGAGACCACTAAGCCTTCTTCTTCAGCCGATTATAAATCTCTAGCTTTGGCAAGGATTAGTGAGGACCTATTTTTGATGGGTTTCTAAGTTCTATATCTCAGTACCTTTGTACTCCTGCTCAGGACAAGCTCTTTGAGGTGTAGTGTTTTGTTAACAGCTAACCAGTTGGCACAAAGACAGAGACTTTCACTAGCTCCAACTATACTCGCCAGAGTTTATAGAGTTCTGCGCATCACTTTTAAGGTGAGTTCCCTTGAGGTACGTGACCCAATTTTATTATGGGATTTTTTGTACGCATGGGTCCATCTGCACGTTTAGGGTGATTTCTCCTGCTTATAATCCCTCGCCTACTTCCTTTAACGAGGATACCCTATAATTCTTCAGCTGTCTCAGGTATCTTCTACCTTAAGTTAGAGAGGATCTGTCTCTTTTTTTTTTTCCCAGTAGTTGGTCTCAGATCAATTCTGTTTAATTCACCAGTTAGAATTCTTCTGTTTACCACCTCACTAGAGAGGTATCGTTATGGTGGACATGGTCAACTATAGAAAATATAGACTTTTGTTATAAAAGTGATAAAGTTTGACCATGTTGAGTACTTTATCAGCATTCGCATGGACTGATTGTTATACAGAGCAGGTGCTTTAGTGATGTTGGAGGGCTACCAGCCTAATATGATAGCCAGACAGTTTGGGTTATTCTAGGATACAACTTATGACAGATGGCCATTGGTCCCAGGAGTTACAAATGTACGTCGCATAGACACCATTCCACTAGAGATCCGCTTCTACGCTGCAACTCTGACTTGATTACACTTGTTGAGGCTGAAGATAGATTCTAATTTTCTTTTGGCTCAGCCATCCACTCGCACCATTAGCTACACATGGTTGTCCTGGGTATGAATATTCTTCAGTCCCTCTTTGGAGAACGACATAAAGAGATACGAGTGCCAGGTATGGGAGCTCAGAGCACTGAGGGGACAATGGTATTGTCAAAAATTTTCAGAGGCTGCTGGCGACATAAGTACTTTTCTACCCTTCTCCTTTATTTATTATCAGCATAAAAATTTGGTCATTTGATATATGTATCTTTGGTGCAGGGACACATACTAAGTCTCATATTACTATTAGGGCCATTGTTCCTTCCTTGGCCAAAACTCCAGATGTTTCACCCGTGTCACACCACACAGAGATTTCTCGATCTTCTTGTAGATAACCTAGTTCTCAGCATGCTTCTTCTAAAAGGTCCGTAGATGTCTGTTCTCCTCATGGGGACCTTGGGGAGGGTTCATAGGAGTCGAGAAAGTCAGACTTTATAGGCTATGTTATACAGGAAGCAGCCGATGACATTTCTTTTCTAGTAGACCCCTATAGGTATTTTTGCCAGGCAAGTATTTAGGGGCTGGTGCAGCCTTACTTACAGAGTTCTTTGGGGGGCTAACGTACACACCGTTGACCTTAGTCTTGATGCCTATAGAGTTTTCTTTATTTCGTTAGGGCCACTTGACTGACTTCGTGGGCCCTCCTATTCCTACCGGTTACCCCCGTCCAATTCTGCAGGCCCTTTTACAGGTACACATTTATTATAAGTCAATTAGTTTTAATTGCATTATTATAATATTCTCTGTCATATTAATTGGCTACACCTCAGAGATATGTTGTTACGCTCTCTTTTCCCCTAATTTTAGGAGTGCTGACAAATGTAGTTATACTATAGAGATTTTACGGGATCTGATCTCAATCATTGATCCAGGGTCTTAAGAGTCTTAGGACATGTTTGCTTCTTCTGTTGACCAGACCTTTCACCTTCTTGCCTGCTTTAGGATGAACAGTTCTGAGCTACTTGGTTGGGAGACGCTTTGTCATGAGGCAAAATTTTATGTTAGATAACTGAGGTCTTTCTCTACCCAACGGGTAGGTACCACACTTCTAAAAGTAGAGAAGAGGGTTTTCAGTCGACCTGCGGTAGCTGATGTCACACATAACTAATTTGATGGGAGTGCAAAGGCTCTAAGGAGGCACCGAGAGAGCTCTTCCAGGATGGGCACTGAGGTAGCTGAGTTGTCAGCCTATGTGAGGGCTCTTTGGAAGGATATCAAGGAGGTGATGTCAAGGAAGTCTTATGTAGAGGAGAGGTGCGACCGGCACGATCATCTTATTAGGAGAGAGGAGCAACACCACCAGACTCTACACTAGTTAATGATGGTTGATGACACTACTTTGGCAGAGGCCATTGAGGATTTCTAGACTGCAAAGGCAGAGTTCCAGACTTTGTTAGGGGTGATTGGATAGTTGGAGTGCCTCTTTTGACGTGTCTCTGTCTTTTTCTTATTTTTTTTAGTAAGTACTATGTAATTTCCTTAGCCTTTATTGTACATGTACCTTATGATGATGTTTATATATATACACACACACACACACACACACACACACGCACATGGAGGTTTTTATTTAGTGTGTTTCTTCTGCTGTAATCTAATTTGTGTTATGGACTGTATTGTTTGATAATATTTTAAGCTGTAGTATGGGATTTTAAATATTTATTTAAGAAAATAAGCATGCGACACGACATCGACCCAAATAATTATTCAAAATATCTCTTATTTCTGAGGGTAGTTCTGAGCAGTGTCGCTTTAGCCACTAGTTGGAGTTAGTGGTCGTAGCTTTTAGCACAAATTCTAGGAATTTTAGCTTTTTCTGTCTTGTACTTTGTGCGAAGAACTTGGTAAAAGATTTGCAGGATTTAGATTTGGTTGATAATACAAAATGCTTGTAGTATCTCGGTCCTTAACCAATTGAGGAGACTTCAATCTGAATTAGTTAAGTTCATCAGATTAGGTAAGCTAGGATTTGATAGCTCTTCCTCCTCAGGTTACTTGAAACAGGGGTTCATCTACTACGACCTTTCTTATGGTGTGTTGAGTAGATGGATCTTCCAGCAATCCGGCTATATTTGAGCGTGTTAGATTCGACCTCTTATACCCATTCAGGCTTCAAACTTGAGGTATAGAGAACGTGCTCCCCAATGTTGAATCTATTAAAGTTGGTATATTTAAAGTCATTCTTTATTGTTGAAGATTTGGAGTCTACGCATATTCGGTAGTTGCTTGTGACTCATCCTCTCCACTGAAATATTTGATTCTTCAGTCAATTAAGGGAATGTTGTGAAATATGACTACTTGAACTTGTCGAGTCGAGTTATCCTTCGTGCTTCTTATAGACCCTATTAATGGGTTGATGAAGTGGGTATCCACTACTATGAACTTTCTTATAACATGTTGAGTAGACGGAGCTGCCAACGATCTGGCTATATTTGGGCTTATTGGAACCAACCTCTTACACCCATTTGAACCTTAATCTTCAGGCTTATGAAAGGCTTCAGGTTATTCCAACTTGATTTATTAGATTATGTAGTTATAAAAATTTCTTCCTTAACCTTTGAAATCCTATGTTATCCTAGAGAAAGTGGTGTCTTAAACTAATCGAAAAGTCACCCACATATGCCTTGATTGCCACATCCTGATTTGAAAGAAGGTTCGTAATTGATGGTTTTAAATACTTAGTTAAAGATTTCAGCACACAATGCGATGTCGACCCAAATAAATATTTAAAATGTATTCTTTCTCATAGCGAAATTTTAAGATAGAGTAAATTTGAAATAAATATGTAGTACGATATCAACCAAAATAAATATTAAAGGACCTCATGTCTCATATGGAGATTCTAAAATAAAATAAATTTGGTATTTCAGAGTTTTAAATATTTATTTGAGGATCTCTGTACGCAGCGTGATGTCGATCCAAATAAATATTTAAATGCTCCCATTTTTTTTTAAAACACATTCTTATATCACAAGATAATTTTGAAATACATGTCGTTAATGTGTTAGCAAGCATATGTAAAATATACTATAAAATTTTAAATAAATGTTAATCCCTATACATAATACTTCTTAAGATATTGACCATTGATCAATGATATGAGCCTTTGACCATTTAAGTCGATTAATTGATAAGATACTCTTTATTACACATTTTCAATAATGAATAGGCCTTCCCAATTGGACATAAATTTTCTATCATTTTTTAGGTATGAGATGATTGGCCTTCTCAGCACCAAGACCAATTCCTCTTCTTGGAATGATCAATTATACACCATTTAATCAAATGATTTCACCATCTTTATCCTATAGATTTCTAAGTTTTGTTGAGTTTTAGTCTGACTTTGTCAAGCTCATTGAGCTCTTTCATTTTTAGTGGAGTGTTTTGCTTCTGAGTCAAATCATGCTAGATAGTTACTCGTAGTGATGATAACTAATCTCTAGTGGTAATACAACTTCAACGCCGAACACCAGTGTGTAGGGAATTTCTTTGGTCGGTATCTTGTAGGTAGTATGATACGCCCATAGCATCTTGGCCATCTTTGTTTGCCACTCTTTTTTGTTCTTGGTGAGGATTTTCTTTAATAATTTTACCAGCATCTTGTTGAAGGGCTCTGCTAAGCCATTTGCCTTTGGGTTGTATATGATGAGTATCGCCAATAAATATTGTGTCTCTTGATGAACTTATAGATTTTAGCTCTCTTAAATATTATGCCATTGTCCGAGATTACGCGGTGTGGTATATCAAATTTGTAGACAACTTGTGGTTGCTTGTAAAAGAAGGTTATTCCGCAACAACTTGTGAAATAAATGGCATCAAAACTGAACTTCCATTTTGTGAATGGACTTTTGATGATAGAGATCTAGCACAACTTAATGCAAAATGTCTAAACTATTTTTTCTATGCACTAAAATCTGAAGATTACATGTGTGTTTCAACATGTATAACTGGTAAAGAAATCTAGGATAGATTATATATTACTTATGAAGGCACAAGTGAAGTTAATTAACCTAGGTTAAATATTTTACTTCATGACTACGAACTTTTTTGCAGGAAACCTAGTGAGTCAATATTTGAAATGTATACTATGTTTATATAAATAGTCACCTCATGGCATGCCTTAGGAAGAGAGCTAAGAAATTATGAGAAAGTGAATAAAATGTTGAGATATTTACCTTACTCCTTTGATATTAAGATTACTGTTATAATTGTATCCAAGGATTTGAATATTTATTCTGTCTATAACTTACTTAGATCTCTCATTGCTTACGAGCAAAGAGTGAACCAAAGACAACTTGATTCAGGGGATAAAAAAGGAGGAGAAAACTATAACCTTAAATGCTAATGATTCAAACATTGATTCTTATGGTTTTGAAAGTGATGATATTGCTTTAATTACTTGACAATTCAAAAGCTTCTTAAGGAAAGAAACAAAAGTATCATAAAAAATAGAAGAAAGGTAAGAACCATAAGAATTTTAAAGTTTCTTCTGACGTTATCTATTTTAAATGTAGAAAGCTAGGGAATCTGAAGTCTGATTTCCCAACTCTGAAAGCTCACCCAAGCAAAGAGAAGGGTAAAGAAAAGCCTAAGTTCATGAAGGATAAAAAATAGATCCAAAAGGCTTTCTGGGCGAATTTCGCATCCGATTCCTCTGAAACTAAAGTTGAAGAGGAGACAACAAACTTGTATTTGATGGTGGATATCATCTTGGTCACTCTGACCAAGAATAGATATGTGAATTAACATATGATCAATTGCCTGATATTTTTGAGAAAATTCATTCATCTTATAAAAAGCTTAAAAAAACATATGCTAGCTTGAAACTAGAATTTCTAAACTTACAAAAAGGGCATGAAGTTTTGATTGATGATCATTTTACACTTGATATAAATCTTATGATATTATTAGATAAATTTGATGATTTGAACAAAAACTATTTTGAATTTACTGATGAGCATGATTCCCTAAAAAGTTTTCATGTTGAGCTAGAAAATGCATATAAGAATTTAAATACTCTTACAACTGATTTAGATAGTAAAGAGCATGCTTTAAAATAAAAAATTTCAATTCTTAAAAATTCAAATAATTTTTTAGAATCTCAATTAACAGAATGCAAAGAAAATAAAAAAACCACATATAATGCTTGAGTTTCACAATTCATCAAATCAGCATGCATTATTCAAACCTAGGAAGAGGCATTATAGCCTGAGTAGATTAGTAAACCCTTTTTTTGGTGTTAGATATTTTTATGTAGCATGATAGGACATATCTCCCACACATGCATCATTCACTATCAAACACATTTGGTGTGGAGACCCAAATTACAAAATCCATAACATAACACACATTCATTGCATATTTTTTTCCATAAGAAGGGAGCCAAACTTATTTGGATTTCTAAATCTAAAATTTGATGATTTTGTAGATTTTCTCTCACACAAGACCTCATGATAGCATATGGTACTTGGATAGCATATGCTCATGCCATATGAGATGCTAATCAATTCATTTCGGTGGAGATTAGGGTTGGAGTCAAGGTTACTCTTGGAGACAACACCATCAGGAAAGTAGTGTGTGCATGTATAATCGAAAACTCCCAGAACCTTTAAAAATATTTTACTTGTTGATGGTTTGAAATATAACTTGCTTAGTATCAGTAAGCTCTATGATAAAGGCTTTAGCATAAAATTTTTATCAAACAGCTACATTATAAGATTAAATAACAACACTATTTTGCAGGAAAAAAATTATCAATTATGTTTACATGCTTGATTTAAATAATATTAAATGTGTTGCTTAATTTTGCATAAATTTTTTTGCTGTTGAGTTTTAGTTGTGGCATAGGAGGTTATGTTATGATAGTATAAAAATACTTAGAAAGGTAACCCAAAAATACTTAGTAAGAGGAATACCCAAGCTTGATTCACTAAGGATCACCTGTGTGATGCCTGTCAACTAGGGAAATAAGTTAAATCCTCTTTTCATTTCATTAAGGACATTAGCACCTCTAAAACTTTATAAGTCCTTCACATAGATTTATTTGGACCCATTAATACTGCAAGCTTAGGGGGAAAGGTCTTTGGATTTGTAATAGTTGATGACTACTCGAGGTTCACTTAGATTAGATTTCTGTCACATAAAAGTGAGTCATTCAATGAATTTAAATATTTCTCCACTTTGATTCAGAAAAAGCTAGGTTTTGATAACTTGACCATCCATAATGACCATGGTGGAGAGTTTGAAAATGATAGATTTAAAACTTTCTGTGAGGAGCAAGGGATTAGTCACAACTTCTCAGCTCCTAGGACCCCTCAACAAAATGGGGTAGCTGAAAGGAAGAGCAAGACCTTAATGGAAGCCATTAGAGCCATACTTTCTGAGTTTTCACTTCCAAAATACTTTTGGATAGAATCAATGAACACAACCTATTATGTATTGAATAGGGTGAATATTAAATCCAAACTGAATAAGATACCCTATGATATCATTAAAGGTAGAACATCTAACCTTTACCACATCCATGTCTTTGATTGTAAGGTTTTCATTCTAAATAATAATAAATCGCTCTTAGAAAAATTTGACCCAAAATCTAATAAATGAGTGTTCTTAGGCTATTCAAGTGTAGGGAAGTCCTTTAGAGTGTTTAATAAGAAGACATTAATGGTGGAGGAGATTACTCATGTAGTATTTGATGAATCTAATTTTTAGAAATCTAGAGTTGAGGAAGAAGATGAAGTATGTGAGATTATCCAAGGAGTAAAAACTATAAATTTTGAGGAAAGGGTAGAACCTCAAGACACTTTTCCTAGAGATTCGAGATATTTTTTGAGTCATCCTAAAGAACTAATCTTAGGAGACCATTCTGAAGGTGTTAGAACTAGGCATGGACATAAAAAAAAAAGTTAGCCACTTTGCCTTCATCTCAATGATTGAACCCAACAACATTAATAAATCCCTTTCTGATGAATTCTAGATCATAGCCATGCTAGATGAATTAAACCCATTTATTAGGAATGATGTTTGGGAGCTAGTAGAAAGATATATGGGCTAAAGTGTAGTAGGAATTAAATGGGCTTTTAAGAATAAAATAAATAATTTTGGTGTGGTGGTTAGGTATAAGATAAGATTGGTAGCTAATGGGTATAATCAAATAGAAGAGATTGATTTTAAGGAGACATTTTCCCCTGTAGCTTGATTATATGTGATTAGAGTGCTATTAGCCTTTGTTTGTTATAAGAGATTTAAGCTTTTTCAAATGGATGTCAAGAGTGTCCTTTTAAATGGGATAATAAAAGAAGATGTGTTTGTAGTGCAACCCCCAGGCTTTGAGAATTCTCAATTTCTAAATAATATTTTAAATTAAAAAAGGCTATATTTGGTTTAAAATAGGCACCCAGGGAATGGTATGAGAGACTTAACACATTCCTACTAGAAATGGAGTGTCAAGGGGAGCGTAAAAACCACCCTTTTTTTGAGGAAAGTAGGAGATGAATTACTTATTGTCCAGATCTATATTGATGATATAATTTTTGGATCTTCTGATAAAAAATTATGTAATGATTTTTTAAAAATAATGAGTAAGGAATTTGATATGAGTATGATGAGAAAATTGTCCTACTTTTTAGGGTTTATCATAAGACAAATGGATGATGAAAATTTTCTTAATTAATCAAAATATATTATGGACATCTTGAAGAAATATAAAATGGATAAAGCCAAGCCAATAAATACTCCCATGAGCTCCAGTGTTTAATTAGATAAATATTCAAATGAAAAATGAGTTGATCAAAAGAAATACAGAGGAATAATTGGATTGCTCCTTTACTTGACAGCTAGCAGACCTAATATAATATTTAGTGTGTGCCTTTGTGTTAGGTTTCAAGCTGATCCAAATGAATCCCAGCTTAGTGCAATTAAGAGAATCTTTATATATCTATTAGGAATCCAAAACTTAGGAATATGATATCCAAGGCATATCGCTTCTTTGATATTATAGGATATTAGTATTCAGACTTTGAAGAGTGTAGGATGGATAAAAAGAGCACCTCTCGAACTTGTAAATTCATAGGACAATCCTTAGTTTTTTTGTCCAGTAGAAAATAAAACTTAGTTGCACTTATCACTATTAAAGCTGAATACATAGCCTTAGAAAGTTGTGCAGCCCAAATCCTTTGGTTAAAGCAACAGATTCTGAATTTAGGATCACTTGCAGGCACAACGTCAATTCTATGTAATAACACTAGTGCCATCATTATTTCTAAAAATTTAATCCAACATTTTAGAACCAAACACATTGACATAAGGCATAACTTTCTTAGGGACCATGTTACTAAAGGAGATATTGAGCTACACCATGTAGTAACTGAAAATCAACTGGCTAACATTTTTACTAAACTACTAGCCTTTGAAACTTTCAGCATTTTAAAGACCAGATTAGTTGTCATAGAAATAAATGTATGAACTTGATGTTTACTGAACTTTGAATCTTCTATTTTTATATCTTTCTTTTTTTTGTTTACATATTTGTCTTTGTTTATGTGATGCTATTTTTTGTATTTCTTTTTTTTTTTAATGTTATTTTTTCCTTCAATTTTTTGATCACTGCTAGAATGACATTTTTACCTTATTTTTGTTTTTGAAAATTTGTAAATAATGATTGTCATTCCTAAATCAATTAAAGAAAGAAACACTAATAATTATTGCACTTCCTCTAACTTCCTCAGTGGCGTAATTTTCTTTTAGAAGTAAAAAAGTATTTTAAATTAACAATTGGACTTTGAAATTGAGATATTTTCTATCTTCTTACAGTAATCTATCTCATATGAATAATGTTTAAAGTCATTAAATCACTTTCAAGCTTTCTTGATCATGTTTTTGCATTTATCATATGAATATGATTCAGCTTTGTGATTACATATCCGTATATTATAGAGTGAGTTTTTTTTCTCTATTACCTGAAAGATATTCTCACAATTGACAGTCTTTAAGGGTTTTGAAAGGGAGATATCTCACAAAAATGACATGAGGCATAAAATGAGCGAAAAAAACTAAAAAGACGCATAATAATCACAAAAAATTTGAAAGATACATAAAATGTTTCAAAAATCAAAAGATGCGTAAAATGCATTAAACAGTTGACAAAAGGCACAAAATGAGCCTATAAGAAATCAAGATTCCTTCCCTTTAAAACCTTTAAATCTTAGAAAAATTTATGTATCACTTGATATTTTCAAAAACTTAATTTTTGAAACTCTTGAACATGACTAATCACTTTGCTATATTATTCTATAAGATATTTTTCTGAAATGAAGTTTTGAACAGATCACTTTTCTTATCTGATTTCTTTTATGAGTTAGATTTTTATTTTCAAAAGATTTTTGCCCTGTAAGGAGCCCAAGCTGGGGTTAACAGGATCGATTATTCTACCATTTTTTGGATTTTGACGATGTTAATTAATTTTTTACTAATTTATTTAATCCAATCACAATGGAAATTTATTATTTCTTACCATTTTTTGGATTGCTTTGTATTTTTATGTGATGTTTATACTTGTTTTTGTACTATTTTCTGGTTTGTAGTTATTTTTTATTTCCTCCTTTTTGTGATGTAAAAAGGGGGAGTAGTGTTAGTGTTGTATCATTTGCTTACTTTGTTAAGTATTATTTCATTTGCTTTATTAATGTTGTATTATTTGCTTACTTTGTTAATGTTCTATCATTTGCTTATTTTAGTAAAAATTGCTTTGCTTTGATTATACTTTTCTCCTTTATTTTATGTTTCATTTTTTTAATTAAAAAATAGTTATTTGAAATATTCCAACAATAATATTTACCATCATAAAAAAAGGGGAGATTGTTATAAAATTAGATCCAAGTTATGTGATTTTGATGATAAGAAACATTATTATTCTTTGACTATTGCAATACTTACATATCTGCTTTATTTGTATTACTTACTAACCTTTCAGGTTCATAAGTTCACTTGGAATATCAATCAGCTCAAGATCAGGTAGACTAGGATTGTGTCAGTTTGTAATTTTTTTCAAATGTATCTTTTTCCTTTTTTTGAGTTCAATGTGCTTTAATGGATCCTAAAGCTAAGCAACCTTACACACACACTCAAGGGAAAAAAATTAGTGAGTTAGAGTTTTTCTATTTTTGATGGTATCGTACAGGACAATTTTATACCGTCCTAGACGATCAATCAAAAATAAAAACCCTAATTAGGGTATATGGTAATATAATCTTGCTTAAGAAAATAATCCTGAATGATACTCTTATCGTCCTAGACGATATGCTCAAATAAAAAATACTCAGCCACCAAGCACATTTAGGCAAAATTTTATTTTTTAGAATATTGTTTTAATCGTATAGAACGATCCCATATCATCCTAAATGATTCATAATAATCATGCCTAAGTTGCTTAAATTATTAAGTAAAGTAATTAATGTTAGATTGATCGGTTATATCATCCTGGATGATCAAAGGGTCATCTTTGATGATCAGTAAGAAAAACCTTAGTATTCTCTTGAGTTACTCAGACGTCTTGAACTATCTCCTAGATGATTAGTTATATTTCTTCATCATTCAGATGTATCTCCTGTATAACTCAAACTATATGCTAGATGATTATCACTATATTTTAACTAATCGTACAAGACAATCCAAGCATCATCCTTGACGATCAGGCATTTTTCTTCATCATCTAGATTTATCTCCTAGACGACTAGAATTATCAGCTGGATAATAATGTATGATTTTGAGCTAATCATACAGGACGATGTCCACATCATCATGGATGATCAAAACAAATATTATGTTCTAATCGTATAACAAAATTAGATCGTTCAGGTTGGAAGGGCTGAATTACACTAATTATACATAATGATCTGTTGATCTTCTTGGACGATCTTTGATGGCAAGTTAAAAATTAGGGTTTTTTTTAAGGATTTATTTAAAAGATCACTTATTTTGTTAATGAGAGGATCTTTTGCTATTGTTCTAACCTGAGAGAGCTTAGAGAAGGAGAGGGAGAGCTTGGGAGAGAGATAGAGGATCTTGTAAGGGGGAGTTTGTGAGTTGTTCACAAAGGTTGCTCCAAGCAAGGATTCAAGTCATCTTCTCTGATCATCATCCTTGGTTCGTTGGTGGCTCTTGGTAGGTATTCTTCAGCACTAGATCAATGTTCTTTACCTGCTTCAGGAGGAAGAAAAGGAGTTGGGGTTCTTTGTCTGCTTCAAGAGGAAACAAAAAGAGCCTGGGTTCTATGCCTCACCGGGGTGAGTGATGAGGATTGTTTAAGGGCTTCTCTGCCTTACTGTGGTAGAAAAGAATTGACACTATAGTCTTAGTGTAGTACCAGGAGGGGAGGCTCCAAGGAGTGGACGTAGGTCAAGTTGACTAAACCACTATAAAATATGGTATGTTCTTTTTGTTTTATTCCTACACATTAATTTCCATATTTTTCTTTGGTTGATTGTATGGTTAAAACCTTTGATTTGTTTTGTTAATTTCTTCTACATCAAAGGTTGATTGTGTTTATTTTAAAATATTAAAACAATGTTTCAATTTTTTTTTTATATGTTTAAAAATTTTTAAAACTACCAATTCACCCCCCCCCTCTTGGTTACCCTCGGGCTAGTTCATAAGGGCTTAACAACCTTAACAAAATATCATTTGGATTGGTCATTTGAGTCTAATGGAAGTGATTTTAAATGTTAAAGGGGTCATTTGGGTTGAAATGCAAGTTGGGAGACTTAAAGGGTAGTTTTGCCAACCATAGTTGATATGGTCCACTAGGTCAAGTTAAGGGTTGAATGCAAAAAGTATGAATTGATCAATGGAGACTAATGGGGGTGGTCCCTTGCCAATAAGAGTTCTTTTGGATTGAAAAGGGTATTTGAACCCTTAAGGGGCATTTTAGTTAACCATGGTTGACTTGATAAACTAGGTCAAACTAAAGGCTAGGTTTGAGTCCCATGCATCCCTAATGATTCAGTTCAATTTTGGGTAAGGCATGTTGAACTTTGAGGAAAAGACAAAAAATCCCCTAAAAGGGTATTTTGGTCATTTTAACCCCTTGTCATACATGGGTCAAACTAAGCCCAAAAAATGAAGTTTGCTGGGCAACATGTCATAATAGAGGTTATGAGTATGTTCAAAGGCTTTGGGGAAGGTTTCAATGTCAATTTCTACTAAAAAGCAAGTCTAGTGACATAGGATGCAAATATTTGAAGGTTTTTTAGTCTTTGAAATTAATTCAGTTTTTAAGGCTTGAGGCTTAAGATTTAGTTCAATTTTGGTGAGTTGACTCTAGGGACATTCCTAATGAATATGCAATTGATAGACCCTAAATCTGAGGTCATTTGACTTGGATTCATAGTGACAGAAAAATCACCCAAGAAGGGTTTCAAGACCTTAGTCCCTAATTCTAAGATTTGGTCTAGAATCCTTGATTTGGATTGGATTTTTTCTTTTGGATTGAATGGTTGAGTTTGAAATACCGACATCAATGACAATCAAATAAGTGATTGAGGTTTATTGGATATGCTTTGAAGATTAATTGAAGGTTGATTGAAGACTAGGATAGAGTTTGAAGTTTAAAATTGGATTGGAAATTGTGTGGGAAAGTAGTCTTGAATTTGACTAAAGTTGGATTGAAATTTGACTGGGACCTACATGATTGACAAGTGAACACCTTCAATTCATTAGGTCATAAGAGGGGAGCTTAAGTAGGTCCTAGTGTCCTCATATAGAATTGAGGTCAACACCACTGGGTTATAGTCATCATCAGTCATCCACATACAAGTGTAGTCAGGGATTTTCTTTGAGGTATGTGCTCTCTTAAGTCACCTATGGTGAGTTTCCATGTTAGATAATCCCTCAAGAATGCTATCAAATCACTCTCTCCCTAGAGACCACATAAGGACCATTATAATATCTTTATGATCCTCTCTTTCATCTCTTATAGGTCTTAGTGGGTGGTAAATTTAGCATTGTATATTTTAATAGAGGGCTCTTTAGGAAGATGCACATTATATTGGGCATGTCTTCTAGTGATTGGCGTCAATCTATAATCATTGCACCTAAGAGAATATTGAATTAAATTTATCCATAGATGAAACCCAACCTTACTATTAGGTTAATCTGATGAGCTAGTATATATATATATATATATATATATGTGTGTGGGTGTGTGTGTGTGTGTGTGTGTGTGTGTGTGATGCCCCAGAATCAATAGTGAAAGATAGGGTTCTAAGAGATATAAGAAAGGAAATATAAATAAAAAAAAATAAAAATTACATACCATATAGAATACTCGTAATACTACACGCTTATTTAGGCATGTGTCACCTACTGCAAGGTTGGAGGAGGATGGAGTTAACGGTCGAGCTCTCTTTTGACAATCTAGATGTAGTAAGCAGGGTATGGTAGAATCTATGAGTATATCCTTGTAAGTGGTCGAGTGTGGATGATGTTCTATATAAAAGGGTTTCCTTAGGAGAAAGACGAGCAAGAAATAGTGATGTATTTATGCAATAAATGGTTTATGTTCTATCGAACTCATTGGCATATTAACTAGGATTACTCTTAACTACAATTTTACTATCTACTTAAGATCCCATAATCCTAACCACCATATGTCTACATTATAGCTAGAGCACATTTTAAAAAATCTAATTATTCTTCTACTCCTCCATTAAGGATTTAAATAACACTAATTTTCTTTTATGTATGACCTATACATAAGCCAATTATGGCATGCAGGAATTAAAAATAGCTTAAGTATATTATAATAATCAAACTTACTCTATATAATGCATGGATTTTAAATAGTCATATATTAAGAATAAAGGATTAGCTACACATTGAAACAAATTAAGAAAATATAAATATTTTTTATTTCACTAACAAAACCACACAAGACAAACTACAAAGTAAAAGATAAATGCTAGAAGAAAGGTTATATGTGACATGGATCCATGGTATAAATCTTATACACTTCTCCACTTTTATTCAACAACATCACCTCACACTCACTCACTCACACACACACTCATGGCTCCACACTATGCCAACCACCTTCACATGAACACTAAGGCTATTATTTGTATTTTTTTTTAAATAATTGAACTTGCACTACCATGTTGTCTTATTATGATAGTGTTGGACCAGCATATTCGTTCACCGTTCATCATATCAATTCACTAATCTAATTGTTTTTTATTATAAAGTTGGGAAATTTTGGCACTATAATTCTTCTTCGATAGTGCCTTAAAGTTAAGCTCACCAACATATTTTTTGAAAGCTCTCTTTTGTGGTGTTAAAGAGGAGGCTTTATGGTGCTGGTGTAAGTTATGGTGTTGTTGAGCTTTTTTTGCAGAGTTGGTTAAATTTTTATACCTTTTTTATCTATTTCCTGCACAAAATTTAAGGTTTAAAATAATAAATATTATAATATATGCATTTTAGACTTAATAATTTTCTCTTATCAAGTTTTCCTATACTTTAAGATAATACTTATCCTCAAGTAGTAATTTATATTGTACTAGGATAACAATATCTTTTGCATTGAATATAATTTTTGAAAAGAAATAAAACTAATACTCTATGTTTCTTAATGTATATCATGAAAGTACGAGATGCACCAAGAGGGGGGGGGGTGAATTGAAAATTTGTTGCAATAAAATAACAATCCTAAATAAAGAGTTCTATTTTTTTGTGTTTTTAAATTTTAAACAAGAAAATTAAATTGATGCGGAAGCGAATTCTTAAAACACGATTACAACAATTGGTGGTGAAATTTTAACTTACTCAACAAGGAATTAGAATATGATTTTCTCCAAGAAATTATAACAAATGTAAAATGCAAAATGTAAATAAATTACAATAAAGGAAAAATCACACCAGAAGATTTATAGTGGTTCGGTCACTTGACTTACGCCCACTCCTTGGAGTCTGCTCTGAAAATTTCACTACTTAAAAGTAATTCCTTTTGCCCCCACAACAAGGTGGAGAAGCCTTTACAAACCTCACTTTCACCTTCCTGGCGTGGTAGAGTACCAAATGCTATGTCACCCTCCTGGTGATGGAAGCGAACCTTCTCATTTTTCTCCCTCCTAGAGAAGGCGGAGTACCTTAGAGGACACGTACCTTGAAGGATCTTCCCCTTAGAAAGCTTCCCACAAGATCTTCTCGGGCCACAGGAGGAGCAACGTGCAGCAAGGTAGGAGCAATCGTGTGATCTACCTCACAAACTTACCTTCTCCCTTCTTTCACAAACCTAAAATCTTCTCAAATAGCTCTCTCTTAAGAAATCACCTTCCTGTCACGTTCCTCTTTCTCTCATATCTCTCAAAAAGATAGAAGTTTAGATATTTAAATCATGCTCTAAGAAACCCTAAATTTTCATTTTTTTTCATTTATGTTCATACATTACGACCCAAGATCGTATAGTACAATCAGTCCAAAACAGCTTTTGTCCTGGTGCGAAGGAGTACGAACAAGCAATTTTTCTGAATAATATCATACAATATGATATAACATCATCCAGTATGATATGTTAAATTCCTTTTGTTCGTACAGGACAAATGCTGGGATGACCAAATCTCATCACTGTATGTCGTATGGTATGATCTACTTTGTATAGTACAATATGTTAAAAGCCTCAAGTCGTCTGGTACGATGTTCACATTGTCTAGTACGATTAGTTCAAAAGTCAAGGGATCATCAGTACAATATTCGGGACGATAAAAAATAGCATTTATATCTCGTACAGTATGAACCATATCGTAATGTACTATCATCAATCATTAATTAATCCTTGATTTAATTAACTAATCATGGGGTTAATTTAAGTAAGTATTCAAAAAACTCATACTATACGATACAATCGTACAGTACGATCAGTTAAAACTTTATGAATTAAGAACTTAATTTAATATTGTGGCTAGGGTTATTAATTAAAAATACATCATACAGTACGATACTTATCGTATGGTATAATTTGTTCATAAATAGCTATTAATCTAGAGCAAGTCGTACCGTATGATTTAAAATCATATAATACGATCTATAGAAATTTTTTTCCTTATTTTAAAAACTTCTCCCCCCGTGTGTGTGTGCATGGTTGCTCAGTTTTGCATACACTTTATGGCCAGACTCAAGAAAAGAAAATTAATAAAAAAAAAGAAAATTATAGAGTTATAGACTCCACATCCTACTCTACCTAGTCTTGAGTCATCTTGTTGTCTTGAGTAATTTGTGATATCCCTGAAATGTTAGTACTCACAGACAAGAGCAGAAACTAAAAATATTCACTAAATAATAATTGAATCGACATTATTTGTCATCATCAAAATCTCTGATTAGGGGTCATGGATTGCAACATATCAGTTGGAAAATTTTCTAATAAAATATTTTATAATATTCTAATCCTTTAGTTTTGAATTAATATTCCATTTAAATTAAACTCTTATGGGTAAATAATATTTACTAGCTTACTTAGATTTATTGAATTTTTAGAATTAGTGAAATTACACATTTAGTTTATCCTGAAATCTACCTATAAGCTTTCATTAGGTATGATGATAGCAATAATTCCCTTAGAAGTATACAGGAAGGGAAATATATTTCATGCACAAATTCATGATATTATGGTATTTAACCATTTTCCCTTTCCTTTTGTTTCTATTTTATTTGGGTAAGAACCTTATAAATATTTTAAATACCTCTTTATTGCCTCCATTTATTATTTTTAAAATGGTCTATACATTACATGTACCATTATTTTTGATATTTTAGTACGTAGCCCTTTCTTCAATCTTTTTCACTTTTTAAACATTTTTAATTTATTTTCTAAAAAACCTTATTTTGATATTGAATACTTTCCTATTGCCTCCACTCATTATACTAATCTAAAATTCGTTAAAGATTTCATAAATCCCTAATTACTTGCTTTTTTGGTGATTTAAGATTAATCTATTGAGTTATTACATTAATCCTAAAACTCTATATCTTTCATAACTAATTAATTGCTTAAGTGATTTTTAGGAATTTAACTTATCCAGAATTACTAATTTTAAATGAAAAGATTAGTTATTATATGTAACTATTTTATTATGAAAATTTTATGAGTTGTGTACAATTAAATACTTAAGGACCTTAATTTTAAATTTTCCAAATTTCACAACTTAAGCAAAAAAGTTCAATATAGTAAGGCAACAAATTTTCTAAATTTAGAGAAATTGATTTATTTTTTTTTTCAAAATAAAATAAACTAATAAAGAGTGTAGGAAATTAATACAATATAATAAAATAAATTGAAAACTAATATAAATAAAAGAAAAGAAAAGTATAATATAGATTAAAAATTATTAAAAAGAAATCATAATAATAGCAGAGTCTTCCCTACTCATCTTCTAGTGCTTATACTACTATCAGTGTTGAAGAATGTCCTACTCCTTGATGCATTTCAAAGGGTGGGCTAGGGACGAAATTATGTTGACCATGGGAGTTCATCCAATCTCTTAAACATGCTAACCAAAGTTGTTGTATAGTCAGCCTGGTATTAATAATGCCTTTGGTGTTAGAGCATCATATTGTTGTAACGGGCGTACATCTCTTGGTCTAGCCTAGCAAGTTATTGCCTAAAGTGATCAATACAACCCTGATCTGATCATATCTATCCTGGAGGTCCTCTAATTAATCTTCTAATTGACTAAGATCTCTACCCTAGTATTGGTTGGGTTTAGGGTTTGGCTAGATAACTCTCTTCACTTTGATTTGACATCATTAATACAACCCAAAAGATAAGAACATGGACAAGTTAGGTAAGAAACAAGCATAACATGTTCCTCCGCTAGGTTTTTAACTACTCTAGCTAACTCACATAAATCACAAAAAAAATTTTGATTCCCTAAACCCATTAAACTTCATCCCCTAAGCATATACTAGATATATCAGAAGACAATCTTCCCAAAATATGCAGTCATTTATTTTTAATTCAATAATTTAAAATGCCCTTATCCTTTATCACCTCACTTATATTTCTACTAGGCATAAGCATTATAAAATAAAATAATATTAGGCTTTGTATTCTTGGGTGAGGGTTGATGCAAAAAGTATTTAATAATTTCATCCTCTCTTCTCTTCTACTTGTCATTTAAGTTTCTCTAGATCAAGAACCTAATTATTTTCTCATAGTCTATATTAGCAGTATAGAAATTTAGGTATTCATTACCATCAAAATGAAAATTATGGGTTTGAAAAACTTGGTTTATAGAAATAGGAGTAAAGGTTACCCACTTTACATGGATAAAATACACTCATTTTGGGGCACTTTTACATTAGTGAAGTATTCCTTAATGATACAGACATTTCCAGTGTGACGCTGAATGACAAGGAAAACCCATTTGTGTTCTATGATAATAACTTGAGCTCCCCTCTAAGATTATCAAACCCTCATTCAAGAATAATAGACTTACCCACTAATTAATTATATAGCTCCTCAACGGCATCACCAACGAACCTAGGGGCATCATAAAAGGGGTATCTAGATCTCTTTCTACTAAAAAAATTTTGGGGGGAAATTTTAATAAAGGAATGAACTAGGGATCTAAATCATGAATACATTAGGAGATCTAATTATGCAAGGGTGCATATGAAAATGAACTTTTTGCTCTAAGTAGTATTTATAAACTAAGAAATGTTATGATACTGGCTTGTGTAGTGCTATGGTGCTAAGTTAATTTAGTCAATACGAGTGCTAGCATTGTGGTGCTAAGTCCATCTAGTTAACATGGGAATAGAAAAAATTATGGTGTTTTCCTAGAAAATTTGAATCATAGGCCTTGTTATTATGAAATCATCAAGGAGCTTAACACATTGTGGAACTATATGCTGAAGTGAATGCCACCACATCACTTTATCCAACCTATTAATGATTTTACTAAGAACCACGGTGCCATTTGTATGACACCATGGTACTCCATCAGAAAAAAAAGACTATAGAGCACAATGTGATGGAACTACATGGAAGGCACTGCGATGATCCAGAATGTAATTTGGCACTGTGATGCTAGAATCCTCTGATGCTTTAACATGATCAAATTAATTAATATTTTTATAATTAATATGATATTGTAGCACTTTATTGTATAACATTATGATGCTAGGCTAAATTTTTTAAATTGAATTCCCAATCATAATAAAGAACACCTGATACAAAACCTCTAATACTGAATAAGGGTGTTCAATTGGGTTACCCCCAACCAGTGCTAAGTTTATATTCTTTAGAACCATGCCAAAGTTCTATCCAAGATGAGCTAGCTTTGTAAAACTTCTAAGGTAATAAACATCTTTTCCTAGGCAGGGTTTCAATCTTTGACAATTTACTTTAAAAATCTTGGTAGATTTATGAACCTTGATATCAAAAGCTCGAAAAGAATACACCTTTATAGCAGTGAATGGAACTGACCACTTGGACTTTAACTTTAAAAAAAAACATAGAACTATATAACATGACTTCTTATCTATGCTTAAATTATTTCTAAATGAGCCTTTTAATTTGCTCTTTATATAAATTGGAATTTTTGTAGGTATTATTTAAAAATTCTTATAATTCATTCAATTGTATCAGCCTCTTTACTTCAACACCCTTAAAGTTATATTTTAATTCTTTTACTGCCTAGACTTCTAACTCTAGGGGAAAATGGCAAGGTTTTCTAAGAGATAATTTATAAGGAGACATGCTAATTGGAGTCTTATAAGTAGTCTTGTAAGCCCATAAAGCATCATCTAATCTCAATGACCAATCCTTCTTATTTGGACCTACTGTTTTCTCTAAAATTCTCATCATATCCTAATTACTTATTTTTTACAAGTAGTCTAAGGATGATAATTTGTTGTTATTCTATTATTAATTCCATATTATGAATGAGAAATATATTTTAAATTCTCTTATTACAAAAATGGCTATCCATCACTTATGAAGACTCTATGCACTCCAAATATAGAATATTTTTTCTTTAGATACTTAACTACGACCTAAGCATTAATTTTAGAAATTTCTATTCCTTTTATCCATTTAGATACATATGTGATAGCTATCAAAATGTATTGACTTTCAAAGGATTGAACAAAAAAACCCATGATGTCCAAACACCGAACATAAAAAATTTTTTAGCATCAATTATATAAGTTATGGGTAGTTTATTTCTTTTAAAAATATTTCCTACCCTCTGGCATCTATCACATCATTTAACATAAGCATTTATATGCATAAATAGATTAGGCTAGTAAAATCCATATTGAAGAATTTTTTAAGCTCGTCTAAGCTCTTTAAAAAGATGTATGTATTCAAAATCATGACAAATTAATGATCAGTTCAATCTCAATTTCAGGGATATGCAACCTAATAATTTGGTCCTTACAATTCCTAAACAAATAAGGTTCATCCAATAAATATATTTGGCATCATACATAAATCTATGTCTTTATGTAAAAGATATATCAGTGGGGATAACACCACGAATAACATAATTAATAATGATAGCATATCAAGGCATGTTCCAAGAATGCAAAGAAAATAACTTTCATTAGGGAAAATTTCATTAATTTCATTATCATTATCATTATAATCTTACCTATATAATATATGTAAATGATCATGCACCTAATTTTTTAAACCATTCTTATCCAAAAGCTCAACATCAAATTCTTGTAGCAATAAAATCCACCTGATTAATCTAGGCTTAAAAACTTTCTTGGTCAACATGTATTTGATAGTAGAATCATCATTCAAAATAATTACTTTGGTGTTGATTAAATAAGATCTAAATTTATTAAAAGTAAATACTATAGAAAGTAACTCATTTCTAGCTATTGTATAATTAATATGGGCATCGTTAAGAGTTCTACTAGTATAGTAAATAGCATGAAATTTCTTATCAATCTTTTGCCCTAAAAATTCTCCTATGTTACAATAACTAACATAATGCATCAATTCATAATTAAGAAACCATTGACGTGAAATGATGATAGGTGCGGCAACTAAGCACTTGTTAAGCTTTTATATTGCAACAAAGCAATCATAATTAAAATTAAAAGGTATAACTTTTTCAAGCTAATGGTAAGGCTATTCGGTATTTTTGAAAAATATTTTATGAAATGCATGTAAAATCTGGCATGACCTAGGAAAATATGGATTTTTTAAAAGATGTAGGAGGTAGAAAATTTTCAATCACTTGAATTTTTGCTTTTTTAACCTCCTTATCCCCTAAGAGAGAATTTTTGTCTGAGGATAATGCATTCCTTTACCATCACATCTTCTCAAAACCAACTCTAAATGATCTAAGAAAATATCAAATGTTATTTCAAAGTCTAAAAAATCATTCATGAAGATCTCAATTACTTGCTCTATTAAATAAAAAATATCGACATCTACAACTTAGAAATATAGTAAGGGCATTGAATAAGACAAAAGTAATGTGCCTAAACATAAATATATTATAAGGAGTAGTGAAAGTTGTCTTATCCTTATCTTTTTGAACTATGGGAATCTGATTGTAACCTGAATAGCCATCTAAGAAATAATAGAAAGGAAGTCAAACTAATCTATCAAACATTTGATCAATAAAGGACAATGGGAAATGATCCTTCCTAGTGGCTTTATTAAGCTTTTGTTAATCAATATCGATCCTCCATTTGGTCACATTCCAAGTAGGAATAAGTTCATTCCTCTTATTTGTAACAATAGTTAATCCTCATTTCTTTGGGAAAACGAATAAAACTAACTCAATCACCTGAAATAAAATAAATGATTCCAACATCCAACTACTTCAAAATTTGTTTCTTTACTACTTATTTTATGGTCAGATTCAACCTACTATATGGCCCTGCTTTAGGTTAACAAGCTTCTTCCAATAAAATCTTATGCATACAAAAGAAAGGAATAGTCCCTCAAATGTTAGCAATAGACCATTCGAATGCCCACTTATATGAAATAAGGACTGGAATAAATTGACCTTCCTGATATTTTCAAGCATATCATAAATAATGATAGATAAAGTTGAATCCTCTCCTAAAATGGCATATTTTAAATGGACAAAAAATGCTTTCAACTCTAACTTTTGTTCATAAATTATAGATCAGTTTAAAGATTTCCTTAAGAAAAATGTATTTAGGATCTCAAATCTCTATCTATACATCATATAGCTATCATTAATAACTTTAAAAACATCTTCCTCTATCTCATCCAAATCCTCCTCACAAAACACCAAAACCATTTAATTATCTCCTAATAGTCCCTCCACAACTTGCTCTACACAAGAGTCTACAAAATCTACTCTACAATAATCCTCACCCTAATCCTTAGAAAATTTTATTAATTTTAAGATATTAAAGGTAACTTCTTGACCTTGAACTTCATGGTTAGATCTCCTTTATGAATATTAATCATAGCCCATGGATATTAAAGGAAGGTCTAACTATGATAAATAGTATTTGCCTTGCTTCTTTATTGTCTGGAATAATAAAATCTATAACGAAAATAAAATAATCCACATTCTCTAACATGTCCTCTATTAGGATAGGTAAATGAATTATCAGCTAATTACAGGGTAACTATGGTAGGTTGGAATTCTCTTAGGTATAATTTTTAAAAATAGAGAAGTGCATAAGATATATATTAGCACTTAAATCATAAAGAGCTCTCCCATAAAATTTATCTCTTATAGCCATTAGGATAGTGGAACTACAAAGGTCCTTAAGATTTTATAAGATTTTCTTTTATATAATAGCATTACATTCTTTAGAAAGAGCATAATTTCAAAATCTCATAATTTTCTATTTTTACTTAAAATATCTTTCATAAATTTTGCATAAGTAGGCATTTGTTCTAGAGCTATAGCAAAAGGTATATTAATTATTAATTTTTTAAATATCTTTAAAAATATTAAGAATTTCCTATCCAAATTTTGTTTTGGCAATCTTTGGGGAAAAGGTGGTGGTTGTTTCTCAACTACCTTCCTCATTAGTTTCTCTAACTCATAAGTAGGTTGAGATGACCTTTCAGCACTAACAAGGCCTAATGGGGTTTCCTTGACAATATAATCAATTGGTTTCTCTTCCTTACCAAACAGTTCCTCGACTTCTTTTCCACTCCTCAACTAAATCGTTTTGCATTACTCCTTATCTTTTATTTTGGATTTACTTTTATGATACTAGGTAAAGTTACTTGGGTTTTATTTGTTAAAGATCTAGCTAACCGTCCTATTTAGTTTTTAATATTTCTAATGGTTGTAGCTTGAGTTTGCAATTGTGTGCCCATTTGCAAAACTAATTCTTTTGATAAGGCTTTCTATCCTTATGTTGGATGGTTAAGTGATATATTGGAGGATAAATAGGCATTGGATTTGGAAAAATTTATGGAGGGTGCTTACAAATTTCTACCTGATTTGCTAGGTTGAGTTCCAATTAGTATTAATTGTTTGATTATTACTCCGATTAAAATTGAGATGATTTCTCTAACTTGGATTATATGTGTTTAAGAATGCTTTATTAGTTCTATTATTGATGGCATTAAGGGAATCAACTCTTGCAAAACTTGAGTCATTAGAAGCTCCAAAAATATTATTTTCTATAGTAAATGGGAAATTTTGAGGTTAATTAATTCCATGATTATCTAATTTTCAAGGTATGGTAGCAACTTATATAGTAAAAATTTATAAAGCATTTGATTTATAAATACTAGCTACCATTATAGGATTAACTCTTTTAGAGTGCCATTGAAAATTATTTATAACCATCTCTTCAATCAAAGCATATGCATTATCAAAGGGTTTTGATATCAAAGAACCACTAACAATAGCATAATGATTGATGAAAAAGAACTTATAAAGATGTTATAAAAGGTTTAAATATTTATCCATCAGGGAAGGCATCATGAGGATATTTTTAAAGGAGTGATTTAAATCTCTCTAATGATTCAAAAATAGAATTGTCATCTAACTGTTTAAATTAAGTGATATCATTTCTAAGCTTAACAATTTTAGATGAGGAAAATATTTAGCTAAACATTTATGGTCTAAGTCATTCTAAGTTTTAATTAATCCTGGGAGCATTGTCTTTAACTACATCTTAGCTTTATCCCTACGTGAAAAAGGAAATAACCTAAGTTTAACAGTATCTTTAGTAACATTATTGTATTTAAAGGATGCACATCTTTCAAGGATACTAGCTATATGTATACTAGGATTTTCTATTTAAATATCACCATTGAGAGTTTTGTACCATTTAGTTTATTACAAATTTCAATTCAAAATTATTATCCTAAATACTAGGTCTATTTAAGCTTGGATGAATGCCTTTAACTATAGGGTTAGCATATTTTCTAAGCAATCAAGGTTGATAATTTTTTGAAAGTTGCTTTACCAATTTTAAGCCTTTTGTAAAGTTTTTAATTTTTGTAATGTTTCTAAAGGTCTTCTTAATTTCAATGTTAAATAAAAGTTCTACTAGTTATTTGTACTATACATGTAACAATAAACTATTTGGGTTTGGTTGAAAGTTTTGAAAAAGAGATTTTTAAAAGATTAGTTTTCTCTGGAAATTTTAATTCTTGATTTCAATTTCAAAATCAAACATGGAGTTATAAACATCCTAACAATTTAGGTTGGGTCATATGAAATTGCACGAAAATCATGCTTGATGAGAAAGCATGTAATATCTTTGTTTTTGGGATGCAAAAACTAAAGCAAGGCAATGCTTCTCAATTGAAAGGTGCTGAATTTTCATGGGGAGAAGTATTCAGCTCAGGTAATAGAGAGAATTTTCTTTTCCCTTATCATTGACTTGAGCTAGAAGAGCGCCAAGCGACTTGTCGAGGGAAGAAATTTAAAGAATAAGAGGTTTCCCTGGAATAGGAGCTACCTAGACTAGTGGGTTAGTAAGATATTCTTTGATGCTATTAAAAGCATTTTTACATTTCTCATCCCATATGAACTTAGTGTCCTTTTTGGCTAGGAAAGAGAAGGGTTGACATCTTATAGAAAGATTTGAAATAAACCTCCTTTTATATGCCAATCTACCTTAGAGAGACCTTAGTTAGGTAAGGCTCTTAGTAGGTGGCATATTTAAGATGGCTTCAACTTTGGTAGGATCAATTTCAATTTCTTTGTGCCTCACTTCGACACTTAAAAATTTACTTAAAGTGATGTCGAATACACACTTCAAAGAATTTATTTTAGGTCGTAGTGGCACAAACACTCAAAAAAGACTCTTAACTCATATAAGTGATCCTCTTTAACTCTTCTCATGACAAAAAAAAATTTCTATGAAGCACTCAACTTGATTATGTATCAGGTAATCAAAGATATGAGTCATTGCCCACTAGTAGGTTGCACCAGCATTTTGAAAGTTCGTTCGGATTGTTAAACCCTAAAGAACTAGTCCCGATAGTAACCAAGAGGGGTGTGAATTGAATATTTTAAAACTTATTTAACTAAAAAAAATCATTTTATATCTTGCAGCACAAATAAGTTAAATCAATAATAAAAATATTAATAAAAGATTTTACCAAAGTAGTTAATCATAGTAAAAATAAAGTGCAGAAATAATCAAAAAGAACTCACCAGATGTATAGTGATTTGGTCAAACCTGACAATCATCCACTCATCAGAGGTCCCCTCCGAGTATTGCACTAAACCTTTAGTGACTCTTCTATATCCCCCACAGATAGATGGAGAAGCCCTTATAAAATGACTTCCACCTTTCCTAGTGTGTTGGAGTAGACGGGTCCTTTAACAACAAAGAGATATTCTTCTTTCCAAAACTTCCCTCAAGATGAACCTTGAATTTGATGGTACTAAGGTGCAAGCTCGCCAAATCAACCTTGTGAAATCCCTCCACACTCCCTTAAAATCCCCTCCAAGGATCTTCTCCTTCTCCAAATCCACCATTTCCTCTCTCCGTTTAAAGTTCTCTCTTTAAGTTTTCTCCAAAAAAATGAAGCTTCAATGGTTGCCAAAGATACATACGAGGTGCCTTAATAAAACATAAATAGAGGGCTTTGAAAAACATTAATAATCAATTATGGGGTAAAGATCATTCAGGATGATCCTGAGATTGTCTTGTATGATCAGTACAAAAATGCCCTTCATGCCAGATAACCCAACATAGTCATGTACGACCAGTTTACCAATTTGTATAGATCATCCATGATGAATAGTTCAAGATTGGTGGTAATCAACATGTCATCCAACAAATAGTTCGAGACGTTTAGGAGATAGCATGTACGATTAGAGGAAATATGATTTTCATCTTAGATGATTTAGGAAAATCAAGTATGTCGGCAAACATCATCCATTACAAATTAAATATCATCTAGGATGATCTAATTGAATAATTTAACCTTAATTAATCCCCTAATCACATGATCAATTTAGGCATGAATGACATTGATCATCTAGGATGATCTTGATCATTTGGGATGATTATAATAAAATTTAAATATTAAATCTTTGCCTAAATTATCATTAGAGGCTATTTTCCATGATCATAAAGGATCGTCCTGGATAATTGAAATCATCCAGTATGATTAGTTCAAAGAGCTGATTATCCTGCATGATTGAAATCATCCAGTATGATTAGTTCAAAACTTAAACTTCTTCTTTTGACTATATCTCACTCCCATGAGTGTATATGTGCATGGACACCAAGCTAGTAAAAACTTTTATAGACTTGACTCAAGAAATCAAAATTATAGACTCTTTATAGCATAACCTTATTCTAACCAATCTTGATATCTATTTCTTTGTTGGATGGTATATGGTATTCCTGACATGTTAGTATAGACACACAAATATAGAATGAAAAATATTAGGAGACATAAAGATATGAGCCATAATATTTGTTATCATCTAAAACATCAACTTATGAGTTCGAGTCACAATAATCTCTCCCTTTTTGATGATGATAAACATTACTGGTGAATTTGAAAATTAAAAGTATTTTCTCTTAATTTCCCCCTCTCTAAGATAAAAATTTAAAATAGGGGAAATCAAAACTTTATTTCTTTTTAATTTTTATTTTAAAATAAAATAAGTAAAATAAAACTAATAATTAGATAAAAAGATAAAATAAAATAGATACATAAAAGCAACAGTATATTCTTCCCCCTTTGACATTATCAAAAAGAAGAGAAGCTCATAAAATCAAAATAATAAAAACTGAAAAAAATCAAACGATACTTGATCTGCTTAAGAAGTATTTTTAAAAGAAATCAGTTTGAAATTTTAAAGTTTCTTGGAATGAGAAAATTACCTCTTGATTTTATTCAAAAATTTAGTAAGGCATGTATTGACAACATATAACCTAAAAAGGTTAGAAATTCAAAAAATATTAATTCAAACTCAAGTTCCTTTAAAGGCTCAAAAACTTTTTATTCCAACATCTAAATCAAGAAACAAAATAGAGAAGGAAATACTAATCTTTTTAAAACTCTTTTCATGAAATATATCTAATAGAAGATTAATACAAAAATTGGTGAATCAAGAATCATGATTTTCAAACTCAAGTATCTAAAGTATTCATAGATATTAGTGGTTTCTTAAGATTTAAGAAATACAAGAAAGGTAAGCTTACTTTTTGTGGGCTCATTTTGTGCATCTTTTTAGTTATTTGGTGCACTTTGCACTTCTTTTGAATTTGATATACTTTACGTATCTTTCCATATTTGATGACATCGTGCATCTTTTGATTTTTAATATACTTTGTGTATCTTTTCATATTTGGCATTATTGCGCATCTTTTCACCTTTGGGTTCATTTTGTGCCTCTTTTCTTTTCAACAAATATGCTACCTTTCTATAATTTTAGCTAAAACAAACCCATTCTTGTGATAAGAACTAACTACTTGATTAAGAAAATAATGAGGTAGATTCAATAACTTGCAAAAGATCCTTATGAGATAGAAAAAATATAGGGAGATGAAAAAGTTCAATTTCAAAATCCAATTTATAATTTGATAAAGATTTTGAATCAAAAGTAAAATAGCCTTTTTAAGAAATGAGATAGCAAAACAAAATCATGAGCTTACTTCCCTTGACTATTTTTAGAGAAGTCAACTATAACTTACATAAAAATTCAAGAAAAATAAGAGGTAAATTTTTCATTTTTTATTTAAAAAAGTTCTTTGAAAAAGATTTGATTTTCTAAAGTATATTCAAAATAAAAAAAAGTGATATGTGTGTGTGCTGATTAGAAAAAAATTCATAAGAAGAAATGTAAAGACTAATTTAAAATTTTAATGAAATAAAAAAGAAGAAAAATTAAAACCCAAATAAAAACCTAGAAAATTAAAAAAAATATAATGAATATATATATATATATATATATATATATATTTCAGGTATGTCATACAATGGGTTCTAATTTTTTTTATGTCCAAGTTTCCTACATCCAAAACAAATAACGTCAGAAAAAATCTTAACATTTTTACCATTTTTATATTTGTTCCAATTTTGTTGATGCTTATGCTTGTGTTTTAGTAGGCTTTGCAATTTGCTTATTAACTCATCACTTTTATCATCTAATAAGCCACTTTTCTTCATGTCATCAGATTTTAGCACTATCATTTCACCTTCATCCAAATGTTTTTGACCCAAACTTTACTCATAGATAATGAGTAAGCCAATCAAATTATCAATAGAATATTTATTCAAAATTTTTTATTCATGAACAGCAATAACTTTAACATCAAACTTATCAAGTAGATAATATAATTTTTTTTTAAACTTTTTCAGAGTTTAAAAATTCTTTACCTAAAGCATGTAATGATGTCACAATTTAAAAAAAACTTAGTATACATGTCTAAAATTGTCTCATGAGATTTCATGCAAAATAGTTCATAATCATGCATTAAAATATTCAACCTGGATTATTTGACTTCACTAGTACCTTCATATATAGTGTGTAATTTATCCCAAATTTTCTTGCTAGTAGTACATGTGGATATTAACATACAATCTTTTGAATTTAAAGTAAAAAAAATTCAAATATTTAGCATTCAATTGAGCATTAATTTATTCTACTATACTACATTGATTAAAAGTAATATCAATTTTAATTCCATCTATAACACATGATGATACAAAATAACTAGTTAAAATCAATGCCACTTTCGATAATCAATTGATTGCAAAAATATAGAAATGCAAATTTTCTAAAAATCAAAAGTAATAATTTCAAATAATGATGGTCGGGTGATTGAATATCCTTTTGTAAATTATGATTACAAAAATTAGTCATTGATATAAATTTAAAAGATTTCAAGAACTTAATTTATGAATCTTGCTCTGGTACCACTTGAAAGTTGTAATGGGTGTTCAACCCTAAAGAACTAATCTCGGGCTAACCAAGAGGGGGTGAATTAGATATTTTAAAACTTCTTTAACTAAAATTTTTTTATATCTTATAACAAAAATAGATTAAATCAATAATAAAATGATTAATCAGAGATTTCACTCAAGTAGTTAGTCATAGCAAAAATAAAGTGCAAGAAATAACAAAAAAGGACACACTAGATTTATAGTGGTTCAGTCCAACCTGACCTACATCCACTCCTCGGAGGCACCCTTCAAGTATTGCACTAAACCTTTAGTGACTCTCCTTGAATCCTCACAGCTAGGCGAAGAAGCTCTTACAAAATCACTTCCACCATCCCCGGTGCAGCGGAGTAGCCAAGTCCTTTGACAACAAAGAGATCTTCTTCTTCCCAAAACTTCCCTCAAGATGAACCTTGAATTTGATGGTATTAAGGTGCAAGCTCGCCGGAGCAATCGTATGAAATCCCCCCACACTCCCTTGAAACCCCTTCTAAGGATCTTCTCCCTCTCAAACTCCATCGTTTCCTCTCTCCCTTTCAAATTCTGTCTACAAAATTTCTCCTAAAAAAATGAAGTTTTAATGGCTACCAAAGACACATATAAAGTGCCTTGACAAAGGTTAAATAGAGGGCTTTGAAAAACCATAATACTTAATTCTAGCGGCAAAGATCATCTAGGACAATCCTATACGATCAGTATAAAAATGCCCTTTAAGCCAGATCGCCCAACATAGTCCTGTACGATAAGTTTTCCAATTTGTATATATCATCCGAGATGATGATTCAATCATCCAGGATGATTAGTTCAAGATTAGTGGCAATCAACATGTCATTGAACAGATAGTTTGGAACATCCAGGAGATAGCCTGTACGATAAGAGGAAATATGGTTTCTATCTTGGATGATTTAAAAAAATCAAGTATGTCAGCAAACATCATTAAGGATGAAATATAGATTATCTAGGATGATCTGATTTAATAATTTAACATAATTAATCCCCTAATCACATGATCAATTTAGGCATGATTGACATTGATCATCTAGGATGATCTTGATCATCCAGGATGATTAGAACAAAATTTGAATCATAAATATTTGCTTAAATTATCATTGGAAGCTATTTTCCAAAATCTTAAAGGATCATCCTAGACAATCAAAATCAACCAGTATGATTAGTTATTTGAGTTGATAATCCTGGATGATTGATATTATCCAGTATGATTAGTTCAAAACTTAAACTTCTAATTTTGACTAGATCTTACTCCCCTGAGTATGTATGTGTATGGACATCAAGATAGCAAACATCTTTATAGACTTGACTCAAGAAATCAAAATTACATCAATGAATATTACACTCTTTACAGCATAACCTTATTCTACCCAATCTTGAGATCTAATTCTTTGTTGGATGATACATAGTGTTTTTGAAATATTAGTATACACACAAATAAATATAAAATAAAAAATACTATGATAAATAAAGATGTGAGCCATAATGTTTGTTATCATAAAAAAATATCAACTTGTGAGCTCTAGTCGCAAGACATTCTTAAGGCTAAATGGCATTACATTATAATAGAAGATTCCTATAGGAGTTACAAATATATAGTTTCTCTCATCTTTTAGGGCATCTTGATTTGACTGTAACCAAATGAGCCATCCATAAATAAAAAAAAATAACATGCAAGGAGACAATGTCCACCATAAGCTTAGGAATGGACAAAGAAAATTCATCCTTGGAACCCACCTTATTCAGATCTATATAGTCAAAACAAATCTAGATTTGATCGTTCTTCTTTTGATTTGGTACGATGTTGGCTATCAAGAGGGGGTATTATTCCTCTCAGATAAATCTGACCATGAGCAATTTCTTGATCTCATAAATAACTTGATGCTCTATCTCTAAGCACATTGGTTGAGGAGCTTATTTGATGGGAATGACATCTTGCCAGATTCTAATTTTATGGATTGCTACGTTGGCAGACAAGCCCATAATTTTATCGTATGTCACATGTGAAGCAATCTCTAAACTTAAAAAGAAGTTGAATCAGATCCCTAGACCTATCGTCACTCAAAAATAAGCTTATAAAGGTTGGGCGAGGGTCATTTTCTATTCCAAGGTTAACCTCTTTTAATTCATCAATTTTCGATTTAAAATCTTCTTCAAATTTGAGGGGTTGATCCCAAACTTGAAGTTCATCTGAGTTATCTAAAGTTTCAAACAAAGTTTATAGAGGAAGTCGATGTATTCCATTAGGACATTCTAAGATCCAGGATGATATGTTATCATAAGATAATATTCATCATTGTCAAATGAACTGATGGTACCAAAGTTAATATCACTTATCAAATTTCTCTTATTTTTTGCATGCTCAAGGCTTTAGTAGTTCAAGCTTGACCCTTAGTCCATTGACTCGATGTGAGATCCTTAGAGATAAGATTTCTAACACCAGCAGGAAAGTAGCCAAAAGATAATTCCATTATTTCATTAAAATCTTCCTCCTTGGGGGTTACATCTTCTTTTTTATATGAGGAGGAGGACCCATGATAGAACTTCTGGACTTTCCTCACTTTTCCATCTTGGTTAGGAGAATCCTTTATCACTAACCCTATAAGCCTGCCTACAGATAGTGGGGTTAAGGCTTGGCTTTAATTATCCTACTAAGCTTTTCATACATTGTCAATTCACACTCATCACTTTGAACTTTTGGAGCATCAACCTCAGGGTCACTATCCCATTCTAAAATGAAGTTAAATTTTGGAGGAGGATTGAATTTTTTGTAATCAAAAGGAATTTCAACTCCCCAATTTTCTAGGTTCTTCATCTGTACTTAATTGCTAATCCTTGTACACCGAGTTTGTTCTTATTTAAAATAAAGAATGGCCCTTACCATAAAATTAAACTTCGCCATCCTCCAACCTCTTTGAGGTAACATATTTAGAGGCCTATGAAAGTTCGTTAGGGATGTTAGGCCCTCTTGAACTTAGTCCCAAGCTAATTAAAGAGAGAGGTGAATTGGAAAATTTTAAAACCAAAACACAATCCAAATCACCACAATAATAAATGCGGAAATTAAAATGCGGAAGTAGTAAAAAGAAAGAACACACCGGATTTATAGTGGTTCGGTCAAACCTTGACCTACCTCCACTCCTTGGAGGCACCCCCCAAGTATTACACTAAACTAGTGTCTCTCCTTTAGCCCCCACGGCTAGGCGGAGAAGCCCTTACAAATCACTTCCACCTTCCCCGGTGCGGCGGAGTCGCCGGGTCCTTTGACACCAAAGAGATCTTCTTCTTTGGTGAACTTACCTCGAGACAAGCCTTGAATCCGATGGTACTAAGGTGCGAGTTCGCCGGAGCATCCGTGTGGATCCCCCACCACACTCCCTTGAGTCCCCCATCACAGGATCTTCTCACTCTCTCAAACTCCACCCTTTCCTCTCTCCCTTTCAAGCTCTCTCTTCAAGTTTCCCCCACAAGAACGAAGCTACAATGGCTGCCAAAGACACTTACAAAGTGCCTTGCCATAGCTTAAATAGAGGCTCTCAAAACGAGCTCATTAATGTAAGTTGCCGACATTATCGTCCAGGACGATAGGTATATCGTCCTGGCCGATCAGTACAAATTAAGCTCATTAGCCCGGGACGATATGGGACGATCAGAAGAAAATTGGTT